>NW_028138922.1:0-205323 GCF_964270905.1 Leucopleurus acutus
ACTCTCCAAGTCGGGAGAGTGTTAGTAAAGCGTCTGGAATGTTGCACCCGAGTACCAGGGGACGAGAACTGAGGCATATTGGAACACGTCTCCCGATCCCATGGTTGATCATACTCTGGGTTCCACGTGCATGTTTTAGCTGAAGGAAGAATCCTTTAAACCAGGAGAGTTGAGACCCGTGGAATGGGTACCATGCAATATGACTTCAAAGGGTCTTCATTTGCTCACCGAACCTCTCCAATCCTATCAGTGCTGCGTTTATGCCCCTGTACACATGCTTGATTTTCTTTCAGAGACATAGCAATCCATAGGTTTTAAGATACTTACTAGTCAGGTAAATTCTTAGGCGTTTAATATGGGGTGTTGAGTCCATTTCGTTGAGCAAGGAGTAGCTCTTGTCTATTCCATATTTGGCTTAAGGAACTTTATCTGTGCTCATTTCAATCTCTGGTTTGATGCAGCACCCCAACTCACCGTTTCGCTTAAGCAAGCATAAGTTGGTTTTCTAAATTTGAGACCCTGTTCTGATTTGTAATCCAGTTCCTGTGTAGCCAAGTTTACATTCCGTGTATTAGTGATATCTTATGATGTTTCTTTTTCTGTGTGACTTATTTCAGTTAGAATCATCATACCTGAATCCACTCTTTATGCTGCTATGGGCCTGAAGACATAGATTTCATTGCTGAGTGATACTGCATTGTACGTAAGTACCACAACTTCTTTATCCATTTTTTGCTTTCTGCGATATTGAACTTGTAGCGTAAAGGAGGTTCTTGTAAACAGAGTCGTCCCAAACTTTGGGGTGGCTGTGTCTTTTTGATTTTTTTTTCCTAAGCTATAGGACCAGAAGTGGAAGTGCCCTAGGTTCTGTTGCTTTGTTTTTTAGATGTTTCAGGAAACACCATACACTTCTCCCGAGTGGCTGTTGGCAATTTACATCCCGCCCGTCAGCATAAGAAGGCTCCCAGTTCTCCATGGCCTGTCCTGCCTTTCTGGATTTTACACTTATTTCAGGTGGCCCTTTTGACCGGGGGAAGTGAGCCTTCATTGTAGTGCAGATTTCCTTTGCATGCTTGCTTGGTTGACCAAAAAGGGCGTATGTGTTTTTTCCTGAATATATTCAGGAAAAAACGCATACGCCCTTTTTGGCCAAGTGCATCATTGTGGACGTTCTGCCTCTTTTCCTATGCTTTAAATGCAATTCCAGTCTACCTCCTGAAATCGGTTTCCTGCAATTCTGCCCCGCTTTCAAGTCCTCTTGGTAGCCTTACTTCAGTATATTTTTGGACGATAGCTGTCATTTATAACTCTGCAGATTTGTGAATTTCACTGCCCCTGAGCTCCTTTCTTCAACTCGCTTTCTTGTGAGCTGGCCGCAACACCGCAGGATTGCTTCAGGCCCTAATCTGGTTCCGGCATGGCACGCTGAGCCTTTGGTTAATTCCTCTTCCTGGTGGGAAATGAGAGTTAAATTTGCCCGTCTAGACTCCTCCAGCTAGTCTCTCTTTGGCTCTCCCTATTCCTGTTCATCTTCCTCAGAAATTGCAAATGGGCCAAACAGGAGTTTAAAGGCACTGACTCTCCAAGTCGGGAGAGTGTTAGTAAAGCGTTTGGAATGTTCCACCCGAGTACCAGGGGACGAGAACTGAGGCATATTGGAATACGTCTCCCGATCCCATGGTTGATCATACTCTGGGTTCCACGTGCATGTTTTAGCTGAAGGAAGAATCCCTTAAACCTGGAGAGTTGAGACCCGTGGAATGGGTACCATGCAATATGACTGCAAAGGGTCTTCATTTGCTCACCGAACCTCTCCAATCCTATCACTGCTGCGTTTATGCCCCTGTACACACGCTTGATTTTCTTTCAGAGACATAGCAATCCATAGGTTTTAAGATACTTACTAGTCAGGTACATTCTTAGGCGTTTAATATGGGCTGTTGAGTCCATTTCGTTGAGCAAGGAGTAGCTCTTTTCTATTCCATATTTGGCTTAAGGAACTTTATCTGTGCTCATTTCAATCTCTGGTTTGATGCAGCACCCCAACTCACCTTTTCGCTTAAGCAAGCATAAGTTGGTTTTCTAAATCTGAGACCCTGTTCTGTTTTGTAATCCAGTTCCTGTGTAGCCAAGTTTACATTCCGTGTATTGGTGATATCTTATGATGTTTCTTTTTCTGTGTGACTTATTTCAGTTAGAATCATCATACCTGAATCCACTCATTATGCTGCTACGGGCCTGATGACATAGATTTCATTGCTGAGTGATATTGCATTGTAGGTAAGTACCACAACTTCTTTATCCATATTTCACTTTCTGCGCTATTGAACTTGTACCGTAAACGAGCTTCTTGTAAACAGAGCCGTCCCAAACTTTGGGGTGGCTGTGTCTTTTTCATTTTAATTTCCCTAAGCTATAGGACCATAAGTGGAAGTGCCCTAGGTTCTGTTGCTTTGTTTTTTAGATGTTTAAGGAAACACCATACACTTCTCCCAAGTGGCTGTTGGCAATTAACATACCGCCCATCAGCATAACAAGGCTCCCAGTTCTCCATGGCCTGTCCTGCCTTTCTGGATTTTACACTTTTTTCAGATGTCCCTTTTGACCGGGGGGAAGTGAGACTTCATTGTAGTGCAGATTTCCTTTGCAAGCTTGCTTGGTTGGCCAAAAAGGGCGTATGCGTTTTTTCCTGAATATATTCAGGAAAAAACGCATACGCCCTTTTTGGCCAAGTGCATCATTGTGGACGTTCTGCCTCTTTTCCTATGCTTTAAATGCAATTCCAGTCTACCTCCTGAAATCGGTTTCCTGCAATTCTGCCCCGCTTTCAAGTCCTCTTGGCAGCCTTACTTCAGTATATTTTTGGACGATAGCTGTCATTTATAACTCTGCAGGTTTGTGAATTACAGTGCCCCTGAGCTCCTTTCTTCAACTCGCTTTCTTGTGAGCTGGCCGCAACACCGCAGGATTGCTTCAGGCCCTAATCTGGTTCCGGCACGGCACGCTGAGCCTTTGGTTAATTCCTCTTCCTGGTGGGAAATGAGAGTTAAATTTGCCCGTCCAGACACCTCCAGCTAGTCTCTCATTGGTTCTCCCTATTCCTGTTCATCTTCCTCAGAAATTGCAAATGGGCCAAACAGGAGGTTAAAGGCACTGACTCTCCAAGTCGGGAGAGTGTTAGTAAAGCGTCTGGAATGTTACACCCGAGTACCAGGGGACGAGAATTGAGACATATTGGAACACGTCTCCCGATCACACGGTTGATCATACTCTGGGTTCCACGTGCATGTTTTAGCTGAAGGAAGAATCCCTTAAACCTGGAGAGTTGAGACCCGTGGAATGGGTACCATGCAATATGACTTCAAAGGGTCTTCATTTGCTCACCGAACCTCTCCAATCCTATCACTGCTGCGTTTATGCCCCTGTACACACGCTTGATTTTCTTTCAGAGACATAGCAATCCATAGGTTTTAAGATACTTACTAGTCAGGTACATTCTTAGGCGTTTAATATGGGCTGTTGAGTCCATTTCGTTGAGCAAGGAGTAGTTCTTGTCTATTCCATATTTGGCTTAAGGAACTTTATCTGTGCTCATTTCAATCTCTGGTTTTATGCAGCACCCCAACTCACCTTTCCCCTTAAGCAAGCATAAGTTGGTTTTCTAAATTTGAGACCCTGTTCTGTTTTGTAATCCAGTTCCTGTGTAGCCAAGTTTACATTCGGTGTATTAGTGATATCTTATGATGTTTCTTTTTCTGTGTGACTTATTTCAGTTAGAATCATCATACCTGAATCCACTCATTATGCTGCTACGAGCCTGATGACATAGATTTCATTGCTGAGTGATATTGCATTGTACGTAAGTACCACAACTTCTTTATCCATTTTTCACTTTCTGTGATATTCAACTTGTACCGTAAACGATGTTCTTGTAAACAGAGCCATCCCAAACTTTGGGGTGGCTGTGTCTTTTTGATTTTAATTTCCCTAAGCTATAGGACCATAAGTGGAAGTGCCCTAGGCTCTGTTGCTTTGTTTTTTAGATGTTTCAGGAAACACCATACACCTCTCCCGAGTGGCTGTTGGCAATTTACATCCCGCCCATCAGCATAACAAGGCTCCCAGTTCTCCATGGCCTGTCCTGCCTTTCTGGATTTTACACTTTTTTCAGATGGCCCTTTTGACCGGGGGGAAGTGAGACTTCATTGTAGTGCAGATTTCCTTTGCAAGCTTGCTTGGTTGGCCAAAAAGGGCGTATGCGTTTTTTCCTGAATATATTCAGGAAAAAACGCATACGCCCTTTTTGGCCAAGTGCATCATTGTGGACGTTCTGCCTCTTTTCCTATGCTTTAAATGCAATTCCAGTCTACCTCCTGAAATCGGTTTCCTGCAATTCTGCCCCGCTTTCAAGTCCTCTTGGCAGCCTTACTTCAGTATATTTTTGGACGATAGCTGTCATTTATAACACTGCAGGTTAGTGAATTACAGTGCCCCTGAGCTCCTTTCTTCAACTCGCTTTCTTGTGAGCTGGCCGCAACACCGCAGGATTGCTTCAGGCCCTAATCTGGTTCCGGCACGGCACGCTGAGCCTTTGGTTAATTCCTCTTCCTGGTGGGAAATGAGAGTTAAATTTGCCCGTCCAGACACCTCCAGCTAGTCTCTCATTGGTTCTCCCTATTCCTGTTCATCTTCCGCAGAAATTGCAAATAGGCCAAACAGGAGGTTAAAGGCCCTGACTCTCCAAGTTGGGAGAGTGTTAGTAAAGCGTCTGGAATGTTACACCCGAGTACCAGGGGACGAGAATTGAGACATATTGGAACACGTCTCCCGATCACATGGTTGATCATACTCTGGGTTCCACGTGCATGTTTTAGCTGAAGGAAGAATCCCTTAAACCTGGAGAGTTGAGACCCGTGGAATGGGTACCAAGCAATATGACTTCAAAGGGTCTTCATTTGCTCACCGAACCTCTCCAATCCTATCACTGCTGCGTTTATGCCCCTGTACACATGCTTGATTCTCTTTCAGAGACATAGCAATCCATAGGTTTTAAGATACTTACTAGTCAGGTACATTCTTAGGCGTTTAATATGGGCTGTTGAGTCCATTTCGTTGAGCAAGGAGTAGTTCTTGTCTATTCCATATTTGGCTTAAGGAACTTTATCTGTGCTCATTTCAATCTCTGGTTTTATGCAGCACCCCAACTCACCTTTCCCCTTAAGCAAGCATAAGTTGGTTTTCTAAATTTGAGACCCTGTTCTGTTTTGTAATCCAGTTCCTGTGTAGCCAAGTTTACATTCCGTGTATTAGTGATATCTTATGATGTTTCTTTTTCTGTGTGACTTATTTCAGTTAGAATCATCATACCTGAATCCACTCATTATGCTGCTATGGGCCTGATGACATAGATTTCATTGCTGAGTGATATTGCATTGTACGTAAGTACCACAACTTCTTTATCCATTTTTCACTTTCTGCGATATTGAACTTGTACCGTAAACGAGGTTCTTGTAAACAGAGCCGTCCCAAACTTTGGGGTGGCTGTGTCTTTCTGATTTTAATTTCCCAAGCTACAGGACCATAAGTGGAAGTGCCCTAGGCTCTGTTGCTTTGTTTTTTAGATGTTTCAGGAAACACCATACACCTCTCCCGAGTGGCTGTTGGCAATTTACATCCCGCCCATCAGCATAACAAGGCTCCCAGTTCTCCATGGCCTGTCCTGCCTTTCTGGATTTTACACTTTTTTCAGATGGCCCTTTTGACCGGGGGGAAGTGAGACTTCATTGTAGTGCAGATTTCCTTTGCAAGCTTGCTTGGTTGGCCATAAAGGGCGTATGCGTTTTTTCCTGAATATATTCAGGAAAAAACGCATACGCCCTTTTTGGCCAAGTGCATCATTGTGGACGTTCTGCCTCTTTTCCTATGCTTTAAATGCAATTCCAGTCTACCTCCTGAAATAGGTTTCCTGCAATTCTGCCCCGCTTTCAAGTCCTCTTGGCAGCCTTACTTCAGTATATTTTTGGACGATAGCTGTCATTTATAACTCTGCAGGTTTGTGAATTACAGTGCCCCTGAGCTCCTTTCTTCAACTTGCTTTCTTGTGAGCTGGCCGCAACACCGCAGGATTGCTTCAGGCCCTAATCTGGTTCCGGGACGGCACGCTGAGCCTTTGGTTAATTCCTCTTCCTGGTGGGAAATGAGAGTTAAATTTGCCCGTCCAGACACCTCCAGCTAGTCTCTCATTGGTTCTCCCTATTCCTGTTCATCTTCCGCAGAAATTGCAAATGGGCCAAACAGGAGGTTAAAGGCACTGACTCTCCAAGTCGGGAGAGTGTTAGTAAAGCGTCTGGAATGTTGCACCCGAGTACCAGGGGACGAGAACTGAGGCATATTGGAACACGTCTCCCGATCCCATGGTTGATCATACTCTGGGTTCCACGTGCATGTTTTAGCTGAAGGAAGAATCCCTTAAACCAGGAGAGTTGAGACCCGTGGAATGGGTACCATGCAATATGACTTCAAAGGGTCTTCATTTGCTCACCGAACCTCTCCAATCCTATCAGTGCTGCGTTTATGCCCCTGTACACATGCTTGATTTTCTTTCAGAGACATAGCAATCCATAGGTTTTAAGATACTTACTAGTCAGGTACATTCTTAGGCGTTTAATATGGGTTGTTGAGTCCATTTCGTTGAGCAAGGAGTAGCTCTTGTCTATTCCATATTTGGCTTAAGGAACTTTATCTGTGCTCATTTCAATCTCTGGTTTGATGCAGCACCCCAACTCACTTTTTCGCTTAAGCAAGCATAAGTTGGTTTTCTAAATTTGAGACCCTGTTCTGATTTGTAATCCAGTTCCTGTGTAGCCAAGTTTACATTCCGTGTATTAGTGATATCTTATGATGTTTCTTTTTCTGTGTGACTTATTTCAGTTAGAATCATCATACCTGAATCCACTCATTATGCTGTTACGGGCCTGATGACATAGATTTCATTGCTGAGTGATATTGCATTGTACGTAAGTACCACAACTTCTTTATCCATTTTTCACTTTCTGCGCTATTGAACTTGTACCGTAAACGAGGTTCTTGTAAACAGAGCCATCCCAAATTTTGGGGTGGCTGTGTCTTTTTGATTTGAATTTCCCTAAGCTATAGGACCATAAGTGGAAGTGCCCTAGGCTCTGTTGCTTTGTTTTTTAGATGTTTAAGGAAACACCATACACTTCTCCCAAGTGGCTGTTGGCAGTTTACATACCGCCCATCAGCATAACAAGGCTCCCAGTTCTCCATGGCCTGTCCTGCCTTTCTGGGTTTTACACTTATTTCAGGTGGCCCTTTTGACCGGGGGGAAGTGAGACTTCATTGTAGTGCAGATTTCCTTTGCAAGCTTGCTTGGTTGGCCAAAAAGGGCGTATGCGTTTTTTCCTGAATATATTCAGGAAAAAACGCATACGCCCTTTTTGGCCAAGTGCATCATTGTGGACGTTCTGCCTCTTTTCCTATGCTTTAAATGCAATTCCAGTCTACCTCCTGAAATCGGTTTCCTGCAATTCTGCCCCGCTTTCAAGTCCTCTTGGCAGCCTTACTTCAGTATATTTTTGGACGATAGCTGTCATTTATAACTCTGCAGGTTTGTGAATTACAGTGCCCCTGAGCTCCTTTCTTCAACTCGCTTTCTTGTGAGCTGGCCGCAACACCGCAGGATTGCTTCAGGCCCTAATCTGGTTCCGGCACGGCACGCTGAGCCTTTGGTTAATTCCTCTTCCTGGTGGGAAATGAGAGTTAAATTTGCCCGTCCAGACACCTCCAGCTAGTCTCTCATTGGTTCTCCCTATTCCTGTTCATCTTCCGCAGAAATTGCAAATGGGCCAAACAGGAGGTTAAAGGCACTGACTCTCCAAGTCGGGAGAGTGTTAGTAAAGCGTCTGGAATGTTACACCCGAGTACCAGGGGACGAGAATTGAGACATATTGGAACACGTCTCCCGATCACACGGTTGATCATACTCTGGGTTCCACGTGCATGTTTTAGCTGAAGGAAGAATCCCTTAAACCTGGAGAGTTGAGACCCGTGGAATGGGTACCATGCAATATGACTTCAAAGGGTCTTCATTTGCTCACCGAACCTCTCCAATCCTATCACTGCTGCGTTTATGCCCCTGTACACACGCTTGATTTTCTTTCAGAGACATAGCAATCCATAGGTTTTAAGATACTTACTAGTCAGGTACATTCTTAGGCGTTTAATATGGGGTGTTGAGTCCATTTCGTTGAGCAAGGAGTAGTTCTTGTCTATTCCATATTTGGCTTAAGGAACTTTATCTGTGCTCATTTCAATCTCTGGTTTTATGCAGCACCCCAACTCACCTTTCCCCTTAAGCAAGCATAAGTTGGTTTTCTAAATTTGAGACCCTGTTCTGTTTTGTAATCCAGTTCCTGTGTAGCCAAGTTTACATTCGGTGTATTAGTGATATCTTATGATGTTTCTTTTTCTGTGTGACTTATTTCAGTTAGAATCATCATACCTGAATGCACTCATTATGCTGTTACGGGCCTGATGACATAGATTTCATTGCTGAGTGATATTGCATTGTACGTATGTACCACAACTTCTTTATCCATTTTTCACTTTCTGTGATATTCAACTTGTACCGTATACGATGTTCTTGTAAACAGAGCCGTCCCAAACTTTGGGGTGGCTGTGTCTTTTTGATTTTAATTTCCCTAAGCTATAGGACCATAAGTGGAAGTGCCCTAGGCTCTGTTGCTTTGTTTTTTAGATGTTTCAGGAAACACCATACACCTCTCCCGAGTGGCTGTTGGCAATTTACATCCCGCCCATCAGCATAACAAGGCTCCCAGTTCTCCATGGCCTGTCCTGCCTTTCTGGATTTTACACTTTTTTCAGATGGCCCTTTTGACCGGGGGGAAGTGAGACTTCATTGTAGTGCAGATTTCCTTTGCAAGCTTGCTTGGTTGGCCAAAAAGGGCGTATGCGTTTTTTCCTGAATATATTCAGGAAAAAACGCATACGCCCTTTTTGGCCAAGTGCATCATTGTGGACGTTCTGCCTCTTTTCCTATGCTTTAAATGCAATTCCAGTCTACCTCCTGAAATCGGTTTCCTGCAATTCTGCCCCGCTTTCAAGTCCTCTTGGCAGCCTTACTTCAGTATATTTTTGGACGATAGCTGTCATTTATAACTCTGCAGGTTTGTGAATTACAGTGCCCCTGAGCTCCTTTCTTCAACTCGCTTTCTTGTGAGCTGGCCGCAACACCGCAGGATTGCTTCAGGCCCTAATCTGGTTCCGGCACGGCACGCTGAGCCTTTGGTTAATTCCTCTTCCTCGTGGGAAATGAGAGTTAAATTTGCCCGTCCAGACACCTCCAGCTAGTCTCTCATTGGTTCTCCCTATTCCTGTTCATCTTCCGCAGAAATTGCAAATGGGCCAAACAGGAGGTTAAAGGCACTGACTCTCCAAGTCGGGAGAGTGTTAGTAAAGCGTCTGGAATGTTACACCCGAGTACCAGGGGACGAGAATTGAGACATATTGGAACACGTCTCCCGATCACACGGTTGATCATACTCTGGGTTCCACGTGCATGTTTTAGCTGAAGGAAGAATCCCTTAAACCTGGAGAGTTGAGACCCGTGGAATGGGTACCATGCAATATGACTTCAAAGGGTCTTCATTTGCTCACCGAACCTCTCCAATCCTATCACTGCTGCGTTTATGCCCCTGTACACACGCTTGATTTTCTTTCAGAGACATAGCAATCCATAGGTTTTAAGATACTTACTAGTCAGGTACATTCTTAGGCGTTTAATATGGGGTGTTGAGTCCATTTCGTTGAGCAAGGAGTAGTTCTTGTCTATTCCATATTTGGCTTAAGGAACTTTATCTGTGCTCATTTCAATCTCTGGTTTTATGCAGCACCCCAACTCACCTTTCCCCTTAAGCAAGCATAAGTTGGTTTTCTAAATTTGAGACCCTGTTCTGTTTTGTAATCCAGTTCCTGTGTAGCCAAGTTTACATTCGGTGTATTAGTGATATCTTATGATGTTTCTTTTTCTGTGTGACTTATTTCAGTTAGAATCATCATACCTGAATCCACTAATTATGCTGCTACGGGCCTGATGACATAGATTTCATTGCTGAGTGATATTGCATTGTACGTAAGTACCACAACTTCTTTATCCATTTTTCACTTTCTGTGATATTCAACTTGTACCGTAAACGATGTTCTTGTAAACAGAGCCGTCCCAAACTTTGGGGTGGCTGTGTCTTTTTGATTTTAATTTCCCTAAGCTATAGGACCATAAGTGGAAGTGCCCTAGGCTCTGTTGCTTTGTTTTTTAGATGTTTCAGGAAACACCATACACCTCTCCCGAGTGGCTGTTGGCAATTTACATCCCGCCCATCAGCATAACAAGGCTCCCAGTTCTCCATGGCCTGTCCTGCCTTTCTGGATTTTACACTTTTTTCAGATGGCCCTTTTGACCGGGGGGAAGTGAGACTTCATTGTAGTGCAGATTTCCTTTGCAAGCTTGCTTGGTTGGCCAAAAAGGGCGTATGCGTTTTTTCCTGAATATATTCAGGAAAAAACGCATACGCCCTTTTTGGCCAAGTGCATCATTGTGGACGTTCTGCCTCTTTTCCTATGCTTTAAATGCAATTCCAGTCTACCTCCTGAATTAGGTTTCCTGCAATTCTGCCCCGCTTTCAAGTCCTCTTGGCAGCCTTACTTCAGTATATTTTTGGACGATAGCTGTCATTTATAACTCTGCAGGTTTGTGAATTACAGTGCCCCTGAGCTCCTTTCTTCAACTTGCTTTCTTGTGAGCTGGCCGCAACACCGCAGGATTGCTTCAGGCCCTAATCTGGTTCCGGGACGGCACGCTGAGCCTTTGGTTAATTCCTCTTCCTGGTGGGAAATGAGAGTTAAATTTGCCCGTCCAGACACCTCCAGCTAGTCTCTCATTGGTTCTCCCTATTCCTGTTCATCTTCCGCAGAAATTGCAAATGGGCCAAACAGGAGGTTAAAGGCACTGACTCTCCAAGTCGGGAGAGTGTTAGTAAAGCGTCTGGAATGTTGCACCCGAGTACCAGGGGACGAGAACTGAGGCATATTGGAACACGTCTCCCGATCACACGGTTGATCATACTCTGGGTTCCACGTGCATGTTTTAGCTGAAGGAAGAATCCCTTAAACCTGGAGAGTTGAGACCCGTGGAATGGGTACCATGCAATATGACTTCAAAGGGTCTTCATTTGCTCACCGAACCTCTCCAATCCTATCACTGCTGCGTTTATGCCCCTGTACACACGCTTGATTTTCTTTCAGAGACATAGCAATCCATAGGTTTTAAGATACTTACTAGTCAGGTACATTCTTAGGCGTTTAATATGGGGTGTTGAGTCCATTTCGTTGAGCAAGGAGTAGTTCTTGTCTATTCCATATTTGGCTTAAGGAACTTTATCTGTGCTCATTTCAATCTCTGGTTTGATGCAGCACCCCAACTCACCTTTCCCCTTAAGCAAGCATAAGTTGGTTTTCTAAATTTGAGACCCTGTTCTGTTTTGTAATCCAGTTCCTGTGTAGCCAAGTTTACATTCGGTGTATTAGTGATATCTTATGATGTTTCTTTTTCTGTGTGACTTATTTCAGTTAGAATCATCATACCTGAATCCACTCATTATGCTGTTACGGGCCTGATGACATAGATTTCATTGCTGAGTGATATTGCATTGTACGTAAGTACCACAACTTCTTTATCCATTTTTCACTTTCTGTGATATTCAACTTGTACCGTAAACGAGGTTCTTGTAAACAGAGCCGTCCCAAACTTTGGGGTGGCTGTGTCTTTTTGATTTTAATTTCCCTAAGCTATAGGACCATAAGTGGAAGTGCCCTAGGCTCTGTTGCTTTGTTTTTTAGATGTTTCAGGAAACACCATACACCTCTCCCGAGTGGCTGTTGGCAATTTACATCCCGCCCATCAGCATAACAAGGCTCCCAGTTCTCCATGGCCTGTCCTGCCTTTCTGGATTTTACACTTTTTTCAGATGGCCCTTTTGACCGGGGGGAAGTGAGACTTCATTGTAGTGCAGATTTCCTTTGCAAGCTTGCTTGGTTGGCCAAAAAGGGCGTATGCGTTTTTTCCTGAATATATTCAGGAAAAAACGCATACGCCCTTTTTGGCCAAGTGCATCATTGTGGACGTTCTGCCTCTTTTCCTATGCTTTAAATGCAATTCCAGTCTACCTCCTGAAATCGGTTTCCTGCAATTCTGCCCCGCTTTCAAGTCCTCTTGGCAGCCTTACTTCAGTATATTTTTGGACGATAGCTGTCATTTATAACTCTGCAGGTTTGTGAATTACAGTGCCCCTGAGCTCCTTTCTTCAACTCGCTTTCTTGTGAGCTGGCCGCAACACCGCAGGATTGCTTCAGGCCCTAATCTGGTTCCGGCACGGCACGCTGAGCCTTTGGTTAATTCCTCTTCCTGGTGGGAAATGAGAGTTAAATTTGCCCGTCCAGACACCTCCAGCTAGTCTCTCATTGGTTCTCCCTATTCCTGTTCATCTTCCGCAGAAATTGCAAATGGACCAAACAGGAGGTTAAAGGCACTGACTCTCCAAGTCGGGAGAGTGTTAGTAAAGCGTCTGGAATGTTACACCCGAGTACCAGGGGACGAGAATTGAGACATATTAGAACACGTCTCCCGATCACACGGTTGATCATACTCTGGGTTCCACGTGCATGTTTTAGCTGAAGGAAGAATCCCTTAAACCTGGAGAGTTGAGACCCGTGGAATGGGTACCATGCAATATGACTTCAAAGGGTCTTCATTTGCTCACCGAACCTCTCCAATCCTATCACTGCTGCGTTTATGCCCCTGTACACACGCTTGATTTTCTTTCAGAGACATAGCAATCCATAGGTTTTAAGATACTTACTAGTCAGATACATTCTTAGGCGTTTAATATGGGGTGTTGAGTCCATTTCGTTGAGCAAGGAGTAGTTCTTGTCTATTCCATATTTGGCTTAAGGAACTTTATCTGTGCTCATTTCAATCTCTGGTTTTATGCAGCACCCCAACTCACCTTTCCCCTTAAGCAAGCATAAGTTGGTTTTCTAAATTTGAGACCCTGTTCTGTTTTGTAATCCAGTTCCTGTGTAGCCAAGTTTACATTCGGTGTATTAGTGATATCTTATGATGTTTCTTTTTCTGTGTGACTTATTTCAGTTAGAATCATCATACCTGAATCCACTAATTATGCTGCTATGGGCCTGATGACATAGATTTCATTGCTGAGTGATATTGCATTGTACGTAAGTACCACAACTTCTTTATCCATTTTTCACTTTCTGTGATATTCAACTTGTACCGTAAACGAGGTTCTTGTAAACAGAGCCGTCCCAAACTTTGGGGTGGCTGTTTCTTTCTGATTTTAATTTCCCAAGCTACAGGACCATAAGTGGAAGTGCCCTAGGCTCTGTTGCTTTGTTTTTTAGATGTTTCAGGAAACACCATACACCTCTCCCGAGTGGCTGTTGGCAATTTACATCCCGCCCATCAGCATAACAAGGCTCCCAGTTCTCCATGGCCTGTCCTGCCTTTCTGGATTTTACACTTTTTTCAGATGGCCCTTTTGACCGGGGGGAAGTGAGACTTCATTGTAGTGCAGATTTCCTTTGCAAGCTTGCTTGGTTGGCCATAAAGGGCGTATGCGTTTTTTCCTGAATATATTCAGGAAAAAACGCATACGCCCTTTTTGGCCAAGTGCATCATTGTGGACGTTCTGCCTCTTTTCCTATGCTTTAAATGCAATTCCAGTCTACCTCCTGAAATAGGTTTCCTGCAATTCTGCCCCGCTTTCAAGTCCTCTTGGCAGCCTTACTTCAGTATATTTTTGGACGATAGCTGTCATTTATAACTCTGCAGGTTTGTGAATTACAGTGCCCCTGAGCTCCTTTCTTCAACTTGCTTTCTTGTGAGCTGGCCGCAACACCGCAGGATTGCTTCAGGCCCTAATCTGGTTCCGGGACGGCACGCTGAGCCTTTGGTTAATTCCTCTTCCTGGTGGGAAATGAGAGTTAAATTTGCCCGTCCAGACACCTCCAGCTAGTCTCTCATTGGTTCTCCCTATTCCTGTTCATCTTCCGCAGAAATTGCAAATGGGCCAAACAGGAGGTTAAAGGCACTGACTCTCCAAGTCGGGAGAGTGTTAGTAAAGCGTCTGGAATGTTGCACCCGAGTACCAGGGGACGAGAACTGAGGCATATTGGAACACGTCTCCCGATCCCATGGTTGATCATACTCTGGGTTCCACGTGCATGTTTTAGCTGAAGGAAGAATCCCTTAAACCAGGAGAGTTGAGACCCGTGGAATGGGTACCATGCAATATGACTTCAAAGGGTCTTCATTTGCTCACCGAACCTCTCCAATCCTATCAGTGCTGCGTTTATGCCCCTGTACACATGCTTGATTTTCTTTCAGAGACATAGCAATCCATAGGTTTTAAGATACTTACTAGTCAGGTACATTCTTAGGCGTTTAATATGGGGTGTTGAGTCCATTTCGTTGAGCAAGGAGTAGCTCTTGTCTATTCCATATTTGGCTTAAGGAACTTTATCTGTGCTCATTTCAATCTCTGGTTTGATGCAGCACCCCAACTCACTTTTTCGCTTAAGCAAGCATAAGTTGGTTTTCTAAATTTGAGACCCTGTTCTGATTTGTAATCCAGTTCCTGTGTAGCCAAGTTTACATTCCGTGTATTAGTGATATCTTATGATGTTTCTTTTTCTGTGTGACTTATTTCAGTTAGAATCATCATACCTGAATCCACTCATTATGCTGTTACGGGCCTGATGACATAGATTTCATTGCTGAGTGATATTGCATTGTACGTAAGTACCACAACTTCTTTATCCATTTTTCACTTTCTGCGCTATTGAACTTGTACCGTAAACGAGCTTCTTGTAAACAGAGCCGTCCCAAACTTTGGGGTGGCTGTGTCTTTTTCATTTTAATTTCCCTAAGCTATAGGACCATAAGTGGAAGTGCCCTAGGTTCTGTTGCTTTGTTTTTAGATGTTTAAGGAAACACCATACACTTCTCCCAAGTGGCTGTTGGCAATTAACATACCGCCCATCAGCATAACAAGGCTCCCAGTTCTCCATGGCCTGTCCTGCCTTTCTGGATTTTACACTTTTTTCAGATGGCCCTTTTGACCGGGGGGAAGTGAGACTTCATTGTAGTGCAGATTTCCTTTGCAAGCTTGCTTGGTTGGCCAAAAAGGGCGTATGCGTTTTTTCCTGAATATATTCAGGAAACAACGCATACGCCCTTTTTGGCCAAGTGCATCATTGTGGACGTTCTGCCTCTTTTCCTATGCTTTAAATGCAATTCCAGTCTACCTCCTGAAATCGGTTTCCTGCAATTCTGCCCCGCTTTCAAGTCCTCTTGGCAGCCTTACTTCAGTATATTTTTGGACGATAGCTGTCATTTATAACTCTGCAGGTTTGTGAATTACAGTGCCCCTGAGCTCCTTTCTTCAACTCGCTTTCTTGTGAGCTGGCCGCAACACCGCAGGATTGCTTCAGGCCCTAATCTGGTTCCGGCACGGCACGCTGAGCCTTTGGTTAATTCCTCTTCCTGGTGGGAAATGAGAGTTAAATTTGCCCGTCCAGACACCTCCAGCTAGTCTCTCATTGGTTCTCCCTATTCCTGTTCATCTTCCGCAGAAATTGCAAATGGGCCAAACAGGAGGTTAAAGGCACTGACTCTCCAAGTCGGGAGAGTGTTAGTAAAGCGTCTGGAATGTTACACCCGAGTACCAGGGGACGAGAATTGAGACATATTGGAACACGTCTCCCGATCACACGGTTGATCATACTCTGGGTTCCACGTGCATGTTTTAGCTGAAGGAAGAATCCCTTAAACCTGGAGAGTTGAGACCCGTGGAATGGGTACCATGCAATATGACTTCAAAGGGTCTTCATTTGCTCACCGAACCTCTCCAATCCTATCACTGCTGCGTTTATGCCCCTGTACACACGCTTGATTTTCTTTCAGAGACATAGCAATCCATAGGTTTTAAGATACTTACTAGTCAGGTACATTCTTAGGCGTTTAATATGGGGTGTTGAGTCCATTTCGTTGAGCAAGGAGTAGTTCTTGTCTATTCCATATTTGGCTTAAGGAACTTTATCTGTGCTCATTTCAATCTCTGGTTTTATGCAGCACCCCAACTCACCTTTCCCCTTAAGCAAGCATAAGTTGGTTTTCTAAATTTGAGACCCTGTTCTGTTTTGTAATCCAGTTCCTGTGTAGCCAAGTTTACATTCGGTGTATTAGTGATATCTTATGATGTTTCTTTTTCTGTGTGACTTATTTCAGTTAGAATCATCATACCTGAATGCACTCATTATGCTGTTACGGGCCTGATGACATAGATTTCATTGCTGAGTGATATTGCATTGTACGTATGTACCACAACTTCTTTATCCATTTTTCACTTTCTGTGATATTCAACTTGTACCGTATACGATGTTCTTGTAAACAGAGCCGTCCCAAACTTTGCGGTGGCTGTGTCTTTTTGATTTTAATTTCCCTAAGCTATAGGACCATAAGTGGAAGTGCCCTAGGCTCTGTTGCTTTGTTTTTTAGATGTTTCAGGAAACACCATACACCTCTCCCGAGTGGCTGTTGGCAATTTACATCCCGCCCATCAGCATAACAAGGCTCCCAGTTCTCCATGGCCTGTCCTGCCTTTCTGGATTTTACACTTTTTTCAGATGGCCCTTTTGACCGGGGGGAAGTGAGACTTCATTGTAGTGCAGATTTCCTTTGCAAGCTTGCTTGGTTGGCCAAAAAGGGCGTATGCGTTTTTTCCTGAATATATTCAGGAAAAAACGCATACGCCCTTTTTGGCCAAGTGCATCATTGTGGACGTTCTGCCTCTTTTCCTATGCTTTAAATGCAATTCCAGTCTACCTCCTGAAATCGGTTTCCTGCAATTCTGCCCCGCTTTCAAGTCCTCTTGGCAGCCTTACTTCAGTATATTTTTGGACGATAGCTGTCATTTATAACTCTGCAGGTTTGTGAATTACAGTGCCCCTGAGCTCCTTTCTTCAACTCGCTTTCTTGTGAGCTGGCCGCAACACCGCAGGATTGCTTCAGGCCCTAATCTGGTTCCGGCACGGCACGCTGAGCCTTTGGTTAATTCCTCTTCCTCGTGGGAAATGAGAGTTAAATTTGCCCGTCCAGACACCTCCAGCTAGTCTCTCATTGGTTCTCCCTATTCCTGTTCATCTTCCGCAGAAATTGCAAATGGGCCAAACAGGAGGTTAAAGGCACTGACTCTCCAAGTCGGGAGAGTGTTAGTAAAGCGTCTGGAATGTTACACCCGAGTACCAGGGGACGAGAATTGAGACATATTGGAACACGTCTCCCGATCACACGGTTGATCATACTCTGGGTTCCACGTGCATGTTTTAGCTGAAGGAAGAATCCCTTAAACCTGGAGAGTTGAGACCCGTGGAATGGGTACCATGCAATATGACTTCAAAGGGTCTTCATTTGCTCACCGAACCTCTCCAATCCTATCACTGCTGCGTTTATGCCCCTGTACACACGCTTGATTTTCTTTCAGAGACATAGCAATCCATAGGTTTTAAGATACTTACTAGTCAGGTACATTCTTAGGCGTTTAATATGGGGTGTTGAGTCCATTTCGTTGAGCAAGGAGTAGTTCTTGTCTATTCCATATTTGGCTTAAGGAACTTTATCTGTGCTCATTTCAATCTCTGGTTTTATGCAGCACCCCAACTCACCTTTCCCCTTAAGCAAGCATAAGTTGGTTTTCTAAATTTGAGACCCTGTTCTGTTTTGTAATCCAGTTCCTGTGTAGCCAAGTTTACATTCGGTGTATTAGTGATATCTTATGATGTTTCTTTTTCTGTGTGACTTATTTCAGTTAGAATCATCATACCTGAATCCACTAATTATGCTGCTACGGGCCTGATGACATAGATTTCATTGCTGAGTGATATTGCATTGTACGTAAGTACCACAACTTCTTTATCCATTTTTCACTTTCTGTGATATTCAACTTGTACCGTAAACGATGTTCTTGTAAACAGAGCCGTCCCAAACTTTGGGGTGGCTGTGTCTTTTTGATTTTAATTTCCCTAAGCTATAGGACCATAAGTGGAAGTGCCCTAGGCTCTGTTGCTTTGTTTTTTAGATGTTTCAGGAAACACCATACACCTCTCCCGAGTGGCTGTTGGCAATTTACATCCCGCCCATCAGCATAACAAGGCTCCCAGTTCTCCATGGCCTGTCCTGCCTTTCTGGATTTTACACTTTTTTCAGATGGCCCTTTTGACCGGGGGGAAGTGAGACTTCATTGTAGTGCAGATTTCCTTTGCAAGCTTGCTTGGTTGGCCAAAAAGGGCGTATGCGTTTTTTCCTGAATATATTCAGGAAAAAACGCATACGCCCTTTTTGGCCAAGTGCATCATTGTGGACGTTCTGCCTCTTTTCCTATGCTTTAAATGCAATTCCAGTCTACCTCCTGAATTAGGTTTCCTGCAATTCTGCCCCGCTTTCAAGTCCTCTTGGCAGCCTTACTTCAGTATATTTTTGGACGATAGCTGTCATTTATAACTCTGCAGGTTTGTGAATTACAGTGCCCCTGAGCTCCTTTCTTCAACTTGCTTTCTTGTGAGCTGGCCGCAACACCGCAGGATTGCTTCAGGCCCTAATCTGGTTCCGGGACGGCACGCTGAGCCTTTGGTTAATTCCTCTTCCTGGTGGGAAATGAGAGTTAAATTTGCCCGTCCAGACACCTCCAGCTAGTCTCTCATTGGTTCTCCCTATTCCTGTTCATCTTCCGCAGAAATTGCAAATGGGCCAAACAGGAGGTTAAAGGCACTGACTCTCCAAGTCGGGAGAGTGTTAGTAAAGCGTCTGGAATGTTGCACCCGAGTACCAGGGGACGAGAACTGAGGCATATTGGAACACGTCTCCCGATCACACGGTTGATCATACTCTGGGTTCCACGTGCATGTTTTAGCTGAAGGAAGAATCCCTTAAACCTGGAGAGTTGAGACCCGTGGAATGGGTACCATGCAATATGACTTCAAAGGGTCTTCATTTGCTCACCGAACCTCTCCAATCCTATCACTGCTGCGTTTATGCCCCTGTACACACGCTTGATTTTCTTTCGGAGACATAGCAATCCATAGGTTTTAAGATACTTACTAGTCAGGTACATTCTTAGGCGTTTAATATGGGGTGTTGAGTCCATTTCGTTGAGCAAGGAGTAGTTCTTGTCTATTCCATATTTGGCTTAAGGAACTTTATCTGTGCTCATTTCAATCTCTGGTTTTATGCAGCACCCCAACTCACCTTTCCCCTTAAGCAAGCATAAGTTGGTTTTCTAAATTTGAGACCCTGTTCTGTTTTGTAATCCAGTTCCTGTGTAGCCAAGTTTACATTCCGTGTATTAGTGATATCTTATGATGTTTCTTTTTCTGTGTGACTTATTTCAGTTAGAATCATCATACCTGAATCCACTCATTATGCTGCTATGGGCCTGATGACATAGATTTCATTGCTGAGTGATATTGCATTGTACGTAAGTACCACAACTTCTTTATCCATTTTTCACTTTCTGCGATATTGAACTTGTACCGTAAACGAGGTTCTTGTAAACAGAGCCGTCCCAAACTTTGGGGTGGCTGTGTCTTTCTGATTTTAATTTCCCAAGCTACAGGACCATAAGTGGAAGTGCCCTAGGCTCTGTTGCTTTGTTTTTTAGATGTTTCAGGAAACACCATACACCTCTCCCGAGTGGCTGTTGGCAATTTACATCCCGCCCATCAGCATAACAAGGCTCCCAGTTCTCCATGGCCTGTCCTGCCTTTCTGGATTTTACACTTTTTTCAGATGGCCCTTTTGACCGGGGGGAAGTGAGACTTCATTGTAGTGCAGATTTCCTTTGCAAGCTTGCTTGGTTGGCCAAAAAGGGCGTATGCGTTTTTTCCTGAATATATTCAGGAAAAAACGCATACGCCCTTTTTGGACAGGTGCATCATTGTAGACGTTCTGCCTCTTTTCCTATGCTTTAAATGCAATTCCAGTCTACCTCCTGAAATCGGTTTCCTGCAATTCTGCCCCGCTTTCAAGTCCTCTTGGCAGCCTTACTTCAGTATATTTTTGGACGATAGCTGTCATTTATAACTCTGCAGGTTTGTGAATTACACTGCCCCTGAGCTCCTTTCTTCAACTCGCTTTCTTGTGAGCTGGCCGCAACACCGCAGGATTGCTTCAGGCCCTAATCTGGTTCCGGCACGGCACGCTGAGCCTTTGGTTAATTCCTCTTCCTGGTGGGAAATGAGAGTTAAATTTGCCCGTCCAGACACCTCCAGCTAGTCTCTCATTGGTTCTCCCTATTCCTGTTCATCTTCCGCAGAAATTGCAAATGGGCCAAACAGGAGGTTAAAGGCACTGACTCTCCAAGTCGGGAGAGTGTTAGTAAAGCGTCTGGAATGTTACACCCGAGTACCAGGGGACGAGAATTGAGACATATTGGAACACGTCTCCCGATCACACGGTTGATCATACTCTGGGTTCCACGTGCATGTTTTACCTGAAGGAAGAATCCCTTAAACCTGGAGAGTTGAGACCCGTGGAATGGGTACCAAGCAATATGACTTCAAAGGGTCTTCATTTGCTCACCGAACCTCTCCAATCCTATCACTGCTGCGTTTATGCCCCTGTACACATGCTTGATTCTCTTTCGGAGACATAGCAATCCATAGGTTTTAAGATACTTACTAGTCAGGTACATTCTTAGGCGTTTAATATGGGGTGTTGAGTCCATTTCGTTGAGCAAGGAGTAGTTCTTGTCTATTCCATATTTGGCTTAAGGAACTTTATCTGTGCTCATTTCAATCTCTGGTTTTATGCAGCACCCCAACTCACCTTTCCCCTTAAGCAAGCATAAGTTGGTTTCCTAAATTTGAGACCCTGTTCTGTTTTGTAATCCAGTTCCTGTGTAGCCAAGTTTACATTCCGTGTATTAGTGATATCTTATGATGTTTCTTTTTCTGTGTGACTTATTTCAGTTAGAATCATCATACCTGAATCCACTCATTATGCTGCTACGGGCCTGATGACATAGATTTCATTGCTGAGTGATATTGCATTGTACGTAAGTACCACAACTTCTTTATCCATTTTTCACTTTCTGCGATATTGAACTTGTACCGTAAACGAGGTTCTTGTAAACAGAGCCGTCCCAAACTTTGGGGTGGCTGTGTCTTTTTGATTTTAATTTCCCTAAGCTATAGGACCATAAGTGGAAGTGCCCTAGGCTCTGTTGCTTTGTTTTTTAGATGTTTCAGGAAACACTATACACCTCTCCAGAGTGGCTGTTGGCAATTTACATCCCGCCCATCAGCATAACAAGGCTCCCAGTTCTCCATGGCCTGTCCTGCCTTTCTGGATTTTACACTTTTTTCAGATGGCCCTTTTGACCGGGGGGAAGTGAGACTTCATTGTAGTGCAGATTTCCTTTGCAAGCTTGCTTGGTTGGCCAAAAAGGGCGTATGCGTTTTTTCCTGAATATATTCAGGAAAAAACGCATACGCCCTTTTTGGCCAAGTGCATCATTGTGGACGTTCTGCCTCTTTTCCTATGCTTTAAATGCAATTCCAGTCTACCTCCTGAAATCGGTTTCCTGCAATTCTGCCCCGCTTTCAAGTCCTCTTGGCAGCCTTACTTCAGTATATTTTTGGACGATAGCTGTCATTTATAACTCTGCAGGTTTGTGAATTACAGTGCCCCTGAGCTCCTTTCTTCAACTCGCTTTCTTGTGAGCTGGCCGCAACACCGCAGGATTGCTTCAGGCCCTAATCTGGTTCCGGCACGGCACGCTGAGCCTTTGGTTAATTCCTCTTCCTGGTGGGAAATGAGAGTTAAATTTGCCCGTCCAGACACCTCCAGCTAGTCTCTCATTGGTTCTCCCTATTCCTGTTCATCTTCCGCAGAAATTGCAAATGGGCCAAACAGGAGGTTAAAGGCACTGACTCTCCAAGTCGGGAGAGTGTTAGTAAAGCGTCTGGAATGTTACACCCGAGTACCAGGGGACGAGAATTGAGACATATTGGAACACGTCTCCCGATCACACGGTTGATCATACTCTGGGTTCCACGTGCATATTTTACCTGAAGGAAGAATCCCTTAAACCTGGAGAGTTGAGACCCGTGGAATGGGTACCAAGCAATATGACTTCAAAGGGTCTTCATTTGCTCACCGAACCTCTCCAATCCTATCACTGCTGCGTTTATGCCCCTGTACACATGCTTGATTCTCTTTCGGAGACATAGCAATCCATAGGTTTTAAGATACTTACTAGTCAGGTACATTCTTAGGCGTTTAATATGGGGTGTTGAGTCCATTTCGTTGAGCAAGGAGTAGTTCTTGTCTATTCCATATTTGGCTTAAGGAACTTTATCTGTGCTCATTTCAATCTCTGGTTTTATGCAGCACCCCAACTCACCTTTCCCCTTAAGCAAGCATAAGTTGGTTTTCTAAATTTGAGACCCTGTTCTGTTTTGTAATCCAGTTCCTGTGTAGCCAAGTTTACATTCCGTGTATTAGTGATATCTTATGATGTTTCTTTTTCTGTGTGACTTATTTCAGTTAGAATCATCATACCTGAATCCACTCATTATGCTGCTATGGGCCTGATGACATAGATTTCATTGCTGAGTGATATTGCATTGTACGTAAGTACCACAACTTCTTTATCCATTTTTCACTTTCTGCGATATTGAACTTGTACCGTAAACGAGGTTCTTGTAAACAGAGCCGTCCCAAACTTTGGGGTGGCTGTGTCTTTCTGATTTTAATTTCCCAAGCTACAGGACCATAAGTGGAAGTGCCCTAGGCTCTGTTGCTTTGTTTTTTAGATGTTTCAGGAAACACCATACACCTCTCCCGAGTGGCTGTTGGCAATTTACATCCCGCCCATCAGCATAACAAGGCTCCCAGTTCTCCATGGCCTGTCCTGCCTTTCTGGATTTTACACTTTTTTCAGATGGCCCTTTTGACCGGGGGGAAGTGAGACTTCATTGTAGTGCAGATTTCCTTTGCAAGCTTGCTTGGTTGGCCAAAAAGGGCGTATGCGTTTTTTCCTGAATATATTCAGGAAAAAACGCATACGCCCTTTTTGGCCAAGTGCATCATTGTAGACGTTCTGCCTCTTTTCCTATGCTTTAAATGCAATTCCAGTCTACCTCCTGAAATCGGTTTCCTGCAATTCTGCCCCGCTTTCAAGTCCTCTTGGCAGCCTTACTTCAGTATATTTTTGGACGATAGCTGTCATTTATAACTCTGCAGGTTTGTGAATTACACTGCCCCTGAGCTCCTTTCTTCAACTCGCTTTCTTGTGAGCTGGCCGCAACACCGCAGGATTGCTTCAGGCCCTAATCTGGTTCCGGCACGGCACGCTGAGCCTTTGGTTAATTCCTCTTCCTGGTGGGAAATGAGAGTTAAATTTGCCCGTCCAGACACCTCCAGCTAGTCTCTCATTGGTTCTCCCTATTCCTGTTCATCTTCCGCAGAAATTGCAAATGGGCCAAACAGGAGGTTAAAGGCACTGACTCTCCAAGTCGGGAGAGTGTTAGTAAAGCGTCTGGAATGTTACACCCGAGTACCAGGGGACGAGAATTGAGACATATTGGAACACGTCTCCCGATCACACGGTTGATCATACTCTGGGTTCCACGTGCATGTTTTACCTGAAGGAAGAATCCCTTAAACCTGGAGAGTTGAGACCCGTGGAATGGGTACCAAGCAATATGACTTCAAAGGGTCTTCATTTGCTCACCGAACCTCTCCAATCCTATCACTGCTGCGTTTATGCCCCTGTACACATGCTTGATTCTCTTTCGGAGACATAGCAATCCATAGGTTTTAAGATACTTACTAGTCAGGTACATTCTTAGGCGTTTAATATGGGGTGTTGAGTCCATTTCGTTGAGCAAGGAGTAGTTCTTGTCTATTCCATATTTGGCTTAAGGAACTTTATCTGTGCTCATTTCAATCTCTGGTTTTATGCAGCACCCCAACTCACCTTTCCCCTTAAGCAAGCATAAGTTGGTTTTCTAAATTTGAGACCCTGTTCTGTTTTGTAATCCAGTTCCTGTGTAGCCAAGTTTACATTCCGTGTATTAGTGATATCTTATGATGTTTCTTTTTCTGTGTGACTTATTTCAGTTAGAATCATCATACCTGAATCCACTCATTATGCTGCTATGGGCCTGATGACATAGATTTCATTGCTGAGTGATATTGCATTGTACGTAAGTACCACAACTTCTTTATCCATTTTTCACTTTCTGCGATATTGAACTTGTACCGTAAACGAGGTTCTTGTAAACAGAGCCGTCCCAAACTTTGGGGTGGCTGTGTCTTTCTGATTTTAATTTCCCAAGCTACAGGACCATAAGTGGAAGTGCCCTAGGCTCTGTTGCTTTGTTTTTTAGATGTTTCAGGAAACACCATACACCTCTCCCGAGTGGCTGTTGGCAATTTACATCCCGCCCATCAGCATAACAAGGCTCCCAGTTCTCCATGGCCTGTCCTGCCTTTCTGGATTTTACACTTTTTTCAGATGGCCCTTTTGACCGGGGGGAAGTGAGACTTCATTGTAGTGCAGATTTCCTTTGCAAGCTTGCTTGGTTGGCCATAAAGGGCGTATGCGTTTTTTCCTGAATATATTCAGGAAAAAACGCATACGCCCTTTTTGGCCAAGTGCATCATTGTAGACGTTCTGCCTCTTTTCCTATGCTTTAAATGCAATTCCAGTCTACCTCCTGAAATCGGTTTCCTGCAATTCTGCCCCGCTTTCAAGTCCTCTTGGCAGCCTTACTTCAGTATATTTTTGGACGATAGCTGTCATTTATAACTCCGCAGGTTTGTGAATTACAGTGCCCCTGAGCTCCTTTCTTCAACTCGCTTTCTTGTGAGCTGGCCGCAACACCGCAGGATTGCTTCAGGCCCTAATCTGGTTCCGGCACGGCACGCTGAGCCTTTGGTTAATTCCTCTTCCTGGTGGGAAATGAGAGTTAAATTTGCCCGTCCAGACACCTCCAGCTAGTCTCTCATTGGTTCTCCCTATTCCTGTTCATCTTCCGCAGAAATTGCAAATGGGCCAAACAGGAGGTTAAAGGCACTGACTCTCCAAGTTGGGAGAGTGTTAGTAAAGCGTCTGGAATGTTACACCCGAGTACCAGGGGACGAGAATTGAGACATATTGGAACACGTCTCCCGATCACATGGTTGATCATACTCTGGGTTCCACGTGCATGTTTTAGCTGAAGGAAGAATCCCTTAAACCTGGAGAGTTGAGACCCGTGGAATGGGTACCAAGCAATATGACTTCAAAGGGTCTTCATTTGCTCACCGAACCTCTCCAATCCTATCACTGCTGCGTTTATGCCCCTGTACACATGCTTGATTCTCTTTCGGAGACATAGCAATCCATAGGTTTTAAGATACTTACTAGTCAGGTACATTCTTAGGCGTTTAATATGGGGTGTTGAGTCCATTTCGTTGAGCAAGGAGTAGTTCTTGTCTATTCCATATTTGGCTTAAGGAACTTTATCTGTGCTCATTTCAATCTCTGGTTTTATGCAGCACCCCAACTCACCTTTCCCCTTAAGCAAGCATAAGTTGGTTTTCTAAATTTGAGACCCTGTTCTGTTTTGTAATCCAGTTCCTGTGTAGCCAAGTTTACATTCCGTGTATTAGTGATATCTTATGATGTTTCTTTTTCTGTGTGACTTATTTCAGTTAGAATCATCATACCTGAATCCACTCATTATGCTGCTATGGGCCTGATGACATAGATTTCATTGCTGAGTGATATTGCATTGTACGTAAGTACCACAACTTCTTTATCCATTTTTCACTTTCTGCGATATTGAACTTGTACCGTAAACGAGGTTCTTGTAAACAGAGCCGTCCCAAACTTTGGGGTGGCTGTGTCTTTCTGATTTTAATTTCCCAAGCTACAGGACCATAAGTGGAAGTGCCCTAGGCTCTGTTGCTTTGTTTTTTAGATGTTTCAGGAAACACCATACACCTCTCCCGAGTGGCTGTTGGCAATTTACATCCCGCCCATCAGCATAACAAGGCTCCCAGTTCTCCATGGCCTGTCCTGCCTTTCTGGATTTTACACTTTTTTCAGATGGCCCTTTTGACCGGGGGGAAGTGAGACTTCATTGTAGTGCAGATTTCCTTTGCAAGCTTGCTTGGTTGGCCAAAAAGGGCGTATGCGTTTTTTCCTGAATATATTCAGGGAAAAACGCATACGCCCTTTTTGGCCAAGTGCATCATTGTAGACGTTCTGCCTCTTTTCCTATGCTTTAAATGCAATTCCAGTCTACCTCCTGAAATCGGTTTCCTGCAATTCTGCCCCGCTTTCAAGTCCTCTTGGCAGCCTTACTTCAGTATATTTTTGGACGATAGCTGTCATTTATAACTCTGCAGGTTTGTGAATTACAGTGCCCCTGAGCTCCTTTCTTCAACTCGCTTTCTTGTGAGCTGGCCGCAACACCGCAGGATTGCTTCAGGCCCTAATCTGGTTCCGGCACGGCACGCTGAGCCTTTGGTTAATTCCTCTTCCTGGTGGGAAATGAGAGTTAAATTTGCCCGTCCAGACACCTCCAGCTAGTCTCTCATTGGTTCTCCCTATTCCTGTTCATCTTCCGCAGAAATTGCAAATGGGCCAAACAGGAGGTTAAAGGCACTGACTCTCCAAGTTGGGAGAGTGTTAGTAAAGCGTCTGGAATGTTACACCCGAGTACCAGGGGACGAGAATTGAGACATATTGGAACACGTCTCCCGATCACATGGTTGATCATACTCTGGGTTCCACGTGCATGTTTTAGCTGAAGGAAGAATCCCTTAAACCTGGAGAGTTGAGACCCGTGGAATGGGTACCAAGCAATATGACTTCAAAGGGTCTTCATTTGCTCACCGAACCTCTCCAATCCTATCACTGCTGCGTTTATGCCCCTGTACACATGCTTGATTCTCTTTCGGAGACATAGCAATCCATAGGTTTTAAGATACTTACTAGTCAGGTACATTCTTAGGCGTTTAATATGGGGTGTTGAGTCCATTTCGTTGAGCAAGGAGTAGTTCTTGTCTATTCCATATTTGGCTTAAGGAACTTTATCTGTGCTCATTTCAATCTCTGGTTTTATGCAGCACCCCAACTCACCTTTCCCCTTAAGCAAGCATAAGTTGGTTTTCTAAATTTGAGACCCTGTTCTGTTTTGTAATCCAGTTCCTGTGTAGCCAAGTTTACATTCCGTGTATTAGTGATATCTTATGATGTTTCTTTTTCTGTGTGACTTATTTCAGTTAGAATCATCATACCTGAATCCACTCATTATGCTGCTATGGGCCTGATGACATAGATTTCATTGCTGAGTGATATTGCATTGTACGTAAGTACCACAACTTCTTTATCCATTTTTCACTTTCTGCGATATTGAACTTGTACCGTAAACGAGGTTCTTGTAAACAGAGCCGTCCCAAACTTTGGGGTGGCTGTGTCTTTCTGATTTTAATTTCCCAAGCTACAGGACCATAAGTGGAAGTGCCCTAGGCTCTGTTGCTTTGTTTTTTAGATGTTTCAGGAAACACCATACACCTCTCCCGAGTGGCTGTTGGCAATTTACATCCCGCCCATCAGCATAACAAGGCTCCCAGTTCTCCATGGCCTGTCCTGCCTTTCTGGATTTTACACTTTTTTCAGATGGCCCTTTTGACCGGGGGGAAGTGAGACTTCATTGTAGTGCAGATTTCCTTTGCAAGCTTGCTTGGTTGGCCAAAAAGGGCGTATGCGTTTTTTCCTGAATATATTCAGGGAAAAACGCATACGCCCTTTTTGGCCAAGTGCATCATTGTAGACGTTCTGCCTCTTTTCCTATGCTTTAAATGCAATTCCAGTCTACCTCCTGAAATCGGTTTCCTGCAATTCTGCCCCGCTTTCAAGTCCTCTTGGCAGCCTTACTTCAGTATATTTTTGGACGATAGCTGTCATTTATAACTCTGCAGGTTTGTGAATTACAGTGCCCCTGAGCTCCTTTCTTCAACTCGCTTTCTTGTGAGCTGGCCGCAACACCGCAGGATTGCTTCAGGCCCTAATCTGGTTCCGGCACGGCACGCTGAGCCTTTGGTTAATTCCTCTTCCTGGTGGGAAATGAGAGTTAAATTTGCCCGTCCAGACACCTCCAGCTAGTCTCTCATTGGTTCTCCCTATTCCTGTTCATCTTCCGCAGAAATTGCAAATGGGCCAAACAGGAGGTTAAAGGCACTGACTCTCCAAGTTGGGAGAGTGTTAGTAAAGCGTCTGGAATGTTACACCCGAGTACCAGGGGACGAGAATTGAGACATATTGGAACACGTCTCCCGATCACATGGTTGATCATACTCTGGGTTCCACGTGCATGTTTTAGCTGAAGGAAGAATCCCTTAAACCTGGAGAGTTGAGACCCGTGGAATGGGTACCAAGCAATATGACTTCAAAGGGTCTTCATTTGCTCACCGAACCTCTCCAATCCTATCACTGCTGCGTTTATGCCCCTGTACACATGCTTGATTCTCTTTCGGAGACTTAGCAATCCATAGGTTTTAAGATACTTACTAGTCAGGTACATTCTTAGGCGTTTAATATGGGGTGTTGAGTCCATTTCGTTGAGCAAGGAGTAGTTCTTGTCTATTCCATATTTGGCTTAAGGAACTTTATCTGTGCTCATTTCAATCTCTGGTTTTATGCAGCACCCCAACTCACCTTTCCCCTTAAGCAAGCATAAGTTGGTTTTCTAAATTTGAGACCCTGTTCTGTTTTGTAATCCAGTTCCTGTGTAGCCAAGTTTACATTCCGTGTATTAGTGATATCTTATGATGTTTCTTTTTCTGTGTGACTTATTTCAGTTAGAATCATCATACCTGAATCCACTCATTATGCTGCTATGGGCCTGATGACATAGATTTCATTGCTGAGTGATATTGCATTGTACGTAAGTACCACAACTTCTTTATCCATTTTTCACTTTCTGCGATATTGAACTTGTACCGTAAACGAGGTTCTTGTAAACAGAGCCGTCCCAAACTTTGGGGTGGCTGTGTCTTTCTGATTTTAATTTCCCAAGCTACAGGACCATAAGTGGAAGTGCCCTAGGCTCTGTTGCTTTGTTTTTTAGATGTTTCAGGAAACACCATACACCTCTCCCGAGTGGCTGTTGGCAATTTACATCCCGCCCATCAGCATAACAAGGCTCCCAGTTCTCCATGGCCTGTCCTGCCTTTCTGGATTTTACACTTTTTTCAGATGGCCCTTTTGACCGGGGGGAAGTGAGACTTCATTGTAGTGCAGATTTCCTTTGCAAGCTTGCTTGGTTGGCCAAAAAGGGCGTATGCGTTTTTTCCTGAATATATTCAGGGAAAAACGCATACGCCCTTTTTGGCCAAGTGCATCATTGTAGACGTTCTGCCTCTTTTCCTATGCTTTAAATGCAATTCCAGTCTACCTCCTGAAATCGGTTTCCTGCAATTCTGCCCCGCTTTCAAGTCCTCTTGGCAGCCTTACTTCAGTATATTTTTGGACGATAGCTGTCATTTATAACTCTGCAGGTTTGTGAATTACAGTGCCCCTGAGCTCCTTTCTTCAACTCGCTTTCTTGTGAGCTGGCCGCAACACCGCAGGATTGCTTCAGGCCCTAATCTGGTTCCGGCACGGCACGCTGAGCCTTTGGTTAATTCCTCTTCCTGGTGGGAAATGAGAGTTAAATTTGCCCGTCCAGACACCTCCAGCTAGTCTCTCATTGGTTCTCCCTATTCCTGTTCATCTTCCGCAGAAATTGCAAATGGGCCAAACAGGAGGTTAAAGGCACTGACTCTCCAAGTTGGGAGAGTGTTAGTAAAGCGTCTGGAATGTTACACCCGAGTACCAGGGGACGAGAATTGAGACATATTGGAACACGTCTCCCGATCACATGGTTGATCATACTCTGGGTTCCACGTGCATGTTTTAGCTGAAGGAAGAATCCCTTAAACCTGGAGAGTTGAGACCCGTGGAATGGGTACCAAGCAATATGACTTCAAAGGGTCTTCATTTGCTCACCGAACCTCTCCAATCCTATCACTGCTGCGTTTATGCCCCTGTACACATGCTTGATTCTCTTTCGGAGACATAGCAATCCATAGGTTTTAAGATACTTACTAGTCAGGTACATTCTTAGGCGTTTAATATGGGGTGTTGAGTCCATTTCGTTGAGCAAGGAGTAGTTCTTGTCTATTCCATATTTGGCTTAAGGAACTTTATCTGTGCTCATTTCAATCTCTGGTTTTATGCAGCACCCCAACTCACCTTTCCCCTTAAGCAAGCATAAGTTGGTTTTCTAAATTTGAGACCCTGTTCTGTTTTGTAATCCAGTTCCTGTGTAGCCAAGTTTACATTCCGTGTATTAGTGATATCTTATGATGTTTCTTTTTCTGTGTGACTTATTTCAGTTAGAATCATCATACCTGAATCCACTCATTATGCTGCTATGGGCCTGATGACATAGATTTCATTGCTGAGTGATATTGCATTGTACGTAAGTACCACAACTTCTTTATCCATTTTTCACTTTCTGCGATATTGAACTTGTACCGTAAACGAGGTTCTTGTAAACAGAGCCGTCCCAAACTTTGGGGTGGCTGTGTCTTTCTGATTTTAATTTCCCAAGCTACAGGACCATAAGTGGAAGTGCCCTAGGCTCTGTTGCTTTGTTTTTTAGATGTTTCAGGAAACACCATACACCTCTCCCGAGTGGCTGTTGGCAATTTACATCCCGCCCATCAGCATAACAAGGCTCCCAGTTCTCCATGGCCTGTCCTGCCTTTCTGGATTTTACACTTTTTTCAGATGGCCCTTTTGACCGGGGGGAAGTGAGACTTCATTGTAGTGCAGATTTCCTTTGCAAGCTTGCTTGGTTGGCCAAAAAGGGCGTATGCGTTTTTTCCTGAATATATTCAGGAAACAACGCATACGCCCTTTTTGGCCAAGTGCATCATTGTAGACGTTCTGCCTCTTTTCCTATGCTTTAAATGCAATTCCAGTCTACCTCCTGAAATCGGTTTCCTGCAATTCTGCCCCGCTTTCAAGTCCTCTTGGCAGCCTTACTTCAGTATATTTTTGGACGATAGCTGTCATTTATAACTCTGCAGGTTTGTGAATTACAGTGCCCCTGAGCTCCTTTCTTCAACTCGCTTTCTTGTGAGCTGGCCGCAACACTGCAGGATTGCTTCAGGCCCTAATCTGGTTCCGGCACGGCACGCTGAGCCTTTGGTTAATTCCTCTTCCTGGTGGGAAATGAGAGTTAAATTTGCCCGTCCAGACACCTCCAGCTAGTCTCTCATTGGTTCTCCCTATTCCTGTTCATCTTCCGCAGAAATTGCAAATGGGCCAAACAGGAGGTTAAAGGCACTGACTCTCCAAGTTGGGAGAGTGTTAGTAAAGCGTCTGGAATGTTACACCCGAGTACCAGGGGACGAGAATTGAGACATATTGGAACACGTCTCCCGATCACATGGTTGATCATACTCTGGGTTCCACGTGCATGTTTTAGCTGAAGGAAGAATCCCTTAAACCTGGAGAGTTGAGACCCGTGGAATGGGTACCAAGCAATATGACTTCAAAGGGTCTTCATTTGCTCACCGAACCTCTCCAATCCTATCACTGCTGCGTTTATGCCCCTGTACACATGCTTGATTCTCTTTCGGAGACATAGCAATCCATAGGTTTTAAGATACTTACTAGTCAGGTACATTCTTAGGCGTTTAATATGGGGTGTTGAGTCCATTTCGTTGAGCAAGGAGTAGTTCTTGTCTATTCCATATTTGGCTTAAGGAACTTTATCTGTGCTCATTTCAATCTCTGGTTTTATGCAGCACCCCAACTCACCTTTCCCCTTAAGCAAGCATAAGTTGGTTTTCTAAATTTGAGACCCTGTTCTGTTTTGTAATCCAGTTCCTGTGTAGCCAAGTTTACATTCCGTGTATTAGTGATATCTTATGATGTTTCTTTTTCTGTGTGACTTATTTCAGTTAGAATCATCATACCTGAATCCACTCATTATGCTGCTATGGGCCTGATGACATAGATTTCATTGCTGAGTGATATTGCATTGTACGTAAGTACCACAACTTCTTTATCCATTTTTCACTTTCTGCGATATTGAACTTGTACCGTAAACGAGGTTCTTGTAAACAGAGCCGTCCCAAACTTTGGGGTGGCTGTGTCTTTCTGATTTTAATTTCCCAAGCTACAGGACCATAAGTGGAAGTGCCCTAGGCTCTGTTGCTTTGTTTTTTAGATGTTTCAGGAAACACCATACACCTCTCCCGAGTGGCTGTTGGCAATTTACATCCCGCCCATCAGCATAACAAGGCTCCCAGTTCTCCATGGCCTGTCCTGCCTTTCTGGATTTTACACTTTTTTCAGATGGCCCTTTTGACCGGGGGGAAGTGAGACTTCATTGTAGTGCAGATTTCCTTTGCAAGCTTGCTTGGTTGGCCAAAAAGGGCGTATGCGTTTTTTCCTGAATATATTCAGGGAAAAACGCATACGCCCTTTTTGGCCAAGTGCATCATTGTAGACGTTCTGCCTCTTTTCCTATGCTTTAAATGCAATTCCAGTCTACCTCCTGAAATCGGTTTCCTGCAATTCTGCCCCGCTTTCAAGTCCTCTTGGCAGCCTTACTTCAGTATATTTTTGGACGATAGCTGTCATTTATAACTCTGCAGGTTTGTGAATTACAGTGCCCCTGAGCTCCTTTCTTCAACTCGCTTTCTTGTGAGCTGGCCGCAACACCGCAGGATTGCTTCAGGCCCTAATCTGGTTCCGGCACGGCACGCTGAGCCTTTGGTTAATTCCTCTTCCTGGTGGGAAATGAGAGTTAAATTTGCCCGTCCAGACACCTCCAGCTAGTCTCTCATTGGTTCTCCCTATTCCTGTTCATCTTCCGCAGAAATTGCAAATGGGCCAAACAGGAGGTTAAAGGCACTGACTCTCCAAGTTGGGAGAGTGTTAGTAAAGCGTCTGGAATGTTACACCCGAGTACCAGGGGACAAGAATTGAGACATATTGGAACACGTCTCCCGATCACATGGTTGATCATATTCTGGGTTCCACATGCATGTTTTAGCTGAAGGAAGAATCCCTTAAACCTGGAGAGTTGAGACCCGTGGAATGGGTACCAAGCAATATGACTTCAAAGGGTCTTCATTTGCTCACCGAACCTCTCCAATCCTATCACTGCTGCGCTTATGCCCCTGTACACATGCTTGATTCTCTTTCAGAGACATAGCAATCCATAGGTTTTAAGATACTTACTAGTCAGGTACATTCTTAGGCGTTTAATATGGGCTGTTGAGTCCATTTCGTTGAGCAAGGAGTAGTTCTTGTCTATTCCATATTTGGCTTAAGGAACTTTATCTGTGCTCATTTCAATCTCTGGTTTTATGCAGCACCCCAACTCACCTTTCCCCTTAAGCAAGCATAAGTTGGTTTTCTAAATTTGAGACCCTGTTCTGTTTTGTAATCCAGTTCCTGTGTAGCCAAGTTTACATTCCGTGTATTAGTGATATCTTATGATGTTTCTTTTTCTGTGTGACTTATTTCAGTTAGAATCATCATACCTGAATCCACTCATTATGCTGCTATGGGCCTGATGACATAGATTTCATTGCTGAGTGATATTGCATTGTACGTAAGTACCACAACTTCTTTATCCATTTTTCACTTTCTGCGATATTGAACTTGTACCGTAAACGAGGTTCTTGTAAACAGAGCCGTCCCAAACTTTGGGGTGGCTGTGTCTTTCTGATTTTAATTTCCCAAGCTACAGGACCATAAGTGGAAGTGCCCTAGGCTCTGTTGCTTTGTTTTTTAGATGTTTCAGGAAACACCATACACCTCTCCCGAGTGGCTGTTGGCAATTTACATCCCGCCCATCAGCATAACAAGGCTCCCAGTTCTCCATGGCCTGTCCTGCCTTTCTGGATTTTACACTTTTTTCAGATGGCCCTTTTGACCGGGGGGAAGTGAGACTTCATTGTAGTGCAGATTTCCTTTGCAAGCTTGCTTGGTTGGCCAAAAAGGGCGTATGCGTTTTTTCCTGAATATATTCAGGAAAAAACGCATACGCCCTTTTTGGCCAAGTGCATCATTGTGGACGTTCTGCCTCTTTTCCTATGCTTTAAATGCAATTCCAGTCTACCTCCTGAAATCGGTTTCCTGCAATTCTGCCCCGCTTTCAAGTCCTCTTGGCAGCCTTACTTCAGTATATTTTTGGACGATAGCTGTCATTTATAACTCTGCAGGTTTGTGAATTACAGTGCCCCTGAGCTCCTTTCTTCAACTCGCTTTCTTGTGAGCTGGCCGCAACACCACAGGATTGCTTCAGGCCCTAATCTGGTTCCGGCATGGCACGCTGAGCCTTTGGTTAATTCCTCTTCCTGGTGGGAAATGAGAGTTAAATTTGCCCGTCCAGACACCTCCAGCTAGTCTCTCATTGGTTCTCCCTATTCCTGTTCATCTTCCTCAGAAATTGCAAATGGGCCAAACAGGAGGTTAAAGGCACTGACTCTCCAAGTCGGGAGAGTGTTAGTAAAGCGTCTGGAATGTTACACCCGAGTACCAGGGGACGAGAATTGAGACATATTGGAACACGTCTCCCGATCACACGGTTGATCATACTCTGGGTTCCAGGTGCATGTTTTAGCTGAAGGAAGAATCCCTTAAACCTGGAGAGTTGAGCCCCGTGGAATGGGTACCATGCAATATGACTTCAAAGGGTCTTCATTTGCTCACCGAACCTCTCCAATCCTATCACTGCTGCGTTTATGCCCCTGTACACACGCTTGATTTTCTTTCAGAGACGTAGCAAGCCATAGGTTTTAAGATACTTACTAGTCAGGTACATTCTTAGGCGTTTAATATGGGGTGTTGAGTCCATTTCGCTGAGCAAGGAGTAGTTCTTGTCTATTCCATATTTGGCTTAAGAAACTTTATCTGTGCTCAATTCAATCTCTGGTTTTATGCAGCACCCCAACTCACCTTTCCCCTTAAGCAAGCATAAGTTGGTTTTCTAAATTTGAGACCCTGTTCTGTTTTGTAATCCAGTTCCTGTGTAGCCAAGTTTACATCCCGTGTATTAGTGATATCTTATGATGTTTCTTTTTCTGTGTGACTTATTTCAGTTAGAATCATCATACCTGAATCCACTCATTATGCTGCTACGGGCCTGATGACATAGATTTCATTGCTGAGTGATATTGCATTGTACGTAAGTACCACAACTTCTTTATCCATTTTTCACTTTCTGCGATATTGAACTTGTACCGTAAACGAGGTTCTTGTAAACAGAGCCGTCCCAAACATTGGGGTGGCTGTGTCTTTTTGATTTTAATTTCCCTAAGCTATAGGACCATAAGTGGAAGTGCCCTAGGCTCTGTTGCTTTGTTTTTTAGATGTTTCAGGAAACACCATACACCTCTCCCGAGTGGCTGTTGGCAATTTACATCCCGCCCATCAGCATAACAAGGCTCCCAGTTCTCCATGGCCTGTCCTGCCTTTCTGGATTTTACACTTTTTTCAGATGGCCCTTTTGACCGGGGGGAAGTGAGACTTCATTGTAGTGCAGATTTCCTTTGCAAGCTTGCTTGGTTGGCCAAAAAGGGCGTATGCGTTTTTTCCTGAATATATTCAGGAAAAAACGCATACGCCCTTTTTGGCCAAGTGCATCATTGTGGACGTTCTGCCTCTTTTCCTATGCTTTAAATGCAATTCCAGTCTACCTCCTGAAATAGGTTTCCTGCAATTCTGCCCCGCTTTCAAGTCCTCTTGGCAGCCTTACTTCAGTATATTTTTGGACGATAGCTGTCATTTATAACTCTGCAGGTTTGTGAATTACAGTGCCCCTGAGCTCCTTTCTTCAACTCGCTTTCTTGTGAGCTGGCCGCAACACCGCAGGATTGCTTCAGGCCCTAATCTGGTTCCGGCATGGCACGCTGAGCCTTTGGTTAATTCCTCTTCCTGGTGGGAAATGAGAGTTAAATTTGCCCGTCCAGACACCTCCAGCTAGTCTCTCATTGGTTCTCCCTATTCCTGTTCATCTTCCTCAGAAATTGCAAATGGGCCAAACAGGAGGTTAAAGGCACTGACTCTCCAAGTCGGGAGAGTGTTAGTAAAGCGTCTGGAATGTTACACCCGAGTACCAGGGGACGAGAATTGAGACATATTGGAACACGGCTCCCGATCACACGGTTGATCATACTCTGGGTTCCACGTGCATGTTTTAGCTGAAGGAAGAATCCCTTAAACCTGGAGAGTTGAGACCCGTGGAATGGGTACCATGCAATATGACTTCAAAGGGTCTTCATTTGCTCACCGAACCTCTCCAATCCTATCACTGCTGCGTTTATGCCCCTGTACACATGCTTGATTCTCTTTCAGAGACATAGCAATCCATAGGTTTTAAGATACTTACTAGTCAGGTACATTCTTAGGCGTTTAATATGGGCTGTTGAGTCCATTTCGTTGAGCAAGGAGTAGTTCTTGTCTATTCCATATTTGGCTTAAGGAACTTTATCTGTGCTCATTTCAATCTCTGGTTTTATGCAGCACCCCAACTCACCTTTCCCCTTAAGCAAGCATAAGTTGGTTTTCTAAATTTGAGACCCTGTTCTGTTTTGTAATCCAGTTCCTGTGTAGCCAAGTTTACATTCCGTGTATTAGTGATATCTTATGATGTTTCTTTTTCTGTGTGACTTATTTCAGTTAGAATCATCATACCTGAATCCACTCATTATGCTGCTATGGGCCTGATGACATAGATTTCATTGCTGAGTGATATTGCATTGTACGTAAGTACCACAACTTCTTTATCCATTTTTCACTTTCTGCGATATTGAACTTGTACCGTAAACGAGGTTCTTGTAAACAGAGCCGTCCCAAACTTTGGGGTGGCTGTGTCTTTCTGATTTTAATTTCCCAAGCTACAGGACCATAAGTGGAAGTGCCCTAGGCTCTGTTGCTTTGTTTTTTAGATGTTTCAGGAAACACCATACACCTCTCCCGAGTGGCTGTTGGCAATTTACATCCCGCCATTCAGCATAACAAGGCTCCCAGTTCTCCATGGCCTGTCCTGCCTTTCTGGATTTTACACTTTTTTCAGATGGCCCTTTTGACCGGGGGGAAGTGAGACTTCATTGTAGTGCAGATTTCCTTTGCAAGCTTGCTTGGTTGGCCAAAAAGGGCGTATGCGTTTTTTCCTGAATATATTCAGGAAACAACGCATACGCCCTTTTTGGCCAAGTGCATCATTGTAGACGTTCTGCCTCTTTTCCTATGCTTTAAATGCAATTCCAGTCTACCTCCTGAAATCGGTTTCCTGCAATTCTGCCCCGCTTTCAAGTCCTCTTGGCAGCCTTACTTCAGTATATTTTTGGACGATAGCTGTCATTTATAACTCTGCAGGTTTGTGAATTACAGTGCCCCTGAGCTCCTTTCTTCAACTCGCTTTCTTGTGAGCTGGCCGCAACACCGCAGGATTGCTTCAGGCCCTAATCTGGTTCCGGCACGGCACGCTGAGCCTTTGGTTAATTCCTCTTCCTGGTGGGAAATGAGAGTTAAATTTGCCCGTCCAGACACCTCCAGCTAGTCTCTCATTGGTTCTCCCTATTCCTGTTCATCTTCCGCAGAAATTGCAAATGGGCCAAACAGGAGGTTAAAGGCACTGACTCTCCAAGTTGGGAGAGTGTTAGTAAAGCGTCTGGAATGTTACACCCGAGTACCAGGGGACGAGAATTGAGACATATTGGAACACGTCTCCCGATCACATGGTTGATCATATTCTGGGTTCCACGTGCATGTTTTAGCTGAAGGAAGAATCCCTTAAACCTGGAGAGTTGAGACCCGTGGAATGGGTACCAAGCAATATGACTTCAAAGGGTCTTCATTTGCTCACCGAACCTCTCCAATCCTATCACTGCTGCGCTTATGCCCCTGTACACATGCTTGATTCTCTTTCAGAGACATAGCAATCCATAGGTTTTAAGATACTTACTAGTCAGGTACATTCTTAGGCGTTTAATATGGGCTGTTGAGTCCATTTCGTTGAGCAAGGAGTAGTTCTTGTCTATTCCATATTTGGCTTAAGGAACTTTATCTGTGCTCATTTCAATCTCTGGTTTTATGCAGCACCCCAACTCACCTTTCCCCTTAAGCAAGCATAAGTTGGTTTTCTAAATTTGAGACCCTGTTCTGTTTTGTAATCCAGTTCCTGTGTAGCCAAGTTTACATTCCGTGTATTAGTGATATCTTATGATGTTTCTTTTTCTGTGTGACTTATTTCAGTTAGAATCATCATACCTGAATCCACTCATTATGCTGCTATGGGCCTGATGACATAGATTTCATTGCTGAGTGATATTGCATTGTATGTAAGTATCACAACTTCTTTATCCATTTTTCACTTTCTGCGATATTGAACTTGTACCGTAAACGAGGTTCTTGTAAACAGAGCCGTCCCAAACTTTGGGGTGGCTGTGTCTTTCTGATTTTAATTTCCCAAGCTACAGGACCATAAGTGGAAGTGCCCTAGGCTCTGTTGCTTTGTTTTTTAGATGTTTCAGGAAACACCATACACCTCTCCCGAGTGGCTGTTGGCAATTTACATCCCGCCCATCAGCATAACAAGGCTCCCAGTTCTCCATGGCCTGTCCTGCCTTTCTGGATTTTACACTTTTTTCAGATGGCCCTTTTGACCGGGGGGAAGTGAGACTTCATTGTAGTGCAGATTTCCTTTGCAAGCTTGCTTGGTTGGCCAAAAAGGGCGTATGCGTTTTTTCCTGAATATATTCAGGGAAAAACGCATACGCCCTTTTTGGCCAAGTGCATCATTGTAGACGTTCTGCCTCTTTTCCTATGCTTTAAATGCAATTCCAGTCTACCTCCTGAAATCGGTTTCCTGCAATTCTGCCCCGCTTTCAAGTCCTCTTGGCAGCCTTACTTCAGTATATTTTTGGACGATAGCTGTCATTTATAACTCTGCAGGTTTGTGAATTACAGTGCCCCTGAGCTCCTTTCTTCAACTCGCTTTCTTGTGAGCTGGCCGCAACACCGCAGGATTGCTTCAGGCCCTAATCTGGTTCCGGCACGGCACGCTGAGCCTTTGGTTAATTCCTCTTCCTGGTGGGAAATGAGAGTTAAATTTGCCCGTCCAGACACCTCCAGCTAGTCTCTCATTGGTTCTCCCTATTCCTGTTCATCTTCCGCAGAAATTGCAAATGGGCCAAACAGGAGGTTAAAGGCACTGACTCTCCAAGTTGGGAGAGTGTTAGTAAAGCGTCTGGAATGTTACACCCGAGTACCAGGGGACAAGAATTGAGACATATTGGAACACGTCTCCCGATCACATGGTTGATCATATTCTGGGTTCCACGTGCATGTTTTAGCTGAAGGAAGAATCACTTAAACCTGGAGAGTTGAGACCCGTGGAATGGGTACCAAGCAATATGACTTCAAAGGGTCTTCATTTGCTCACCGAACCTCTCCAATCCTATCACTGCTGCGCTTATGCCCCTGTACACATGCTTGATTCTCTTTCAGAGACATAGCAATCCATAGGTTTTAAGATACTTACTAGTCAGGTACATTCTTAGGCGTTTAATATGGGCTGTTGAGTCCATTTCGTTGAGCAAGGAGTAGTTCTTGTCTATTCCATATTTGGCTTAAGGAACTTTATCTGTGCTCATTTCAATCTCTGGTTTTATGCAGCACCCCAACTCACCTTTCCCCTTAAGCAAGCATAAGTTGGTTTTCTAAATTTGAGACCCTGTTCTGTTTTGTAATCCAGTTCCTGTGTAGCCAAGTTTACATTCCGTGTATTAGTGATATCTTATGATGTTTCTTTTTCTGTGTGACTTATTTCAGTTAGAATCATCATACCTGAATCCACTCATTATGCTGCTATGGGCCTGATGACATAGATTTCATTGCTGAGTGATATTGCATTGTACGTAAGTACCACAACTTCTTTATCCATTTTTCACTTTCTGCGATATTGAACTTGTACCGTAAACGAGGTTCTTGTAAACAGAGCCGTCCCAAACTTTGGGGTGGCTGTGTCTTTCTGATTTTAATTTCCCAAGCTACAGGACCATAAGTGGAAGTGCCCTAGGCTCTGTTGCTTTGTTTTTTAGATGTTTCAGGAAACACCATACACCTCTCCCGAGTGGCTGTTGGCAATTTACATCCCGCCCATCAGCATAACAAGGCTCCCAGTTCTCCATGGCCTGTCCTGCCTTTCTGGATTTTACACTTTTTTCAGATGGCCCTTTTGACCGGGGGGAAGTGAGACTTCATTGTAGTGCAGATTTCCTTTGCAAGCTTGCTTGGTTGGCCAAAAAGGGCGTATGCGTTTTTTCCTGAATATATTCAGGAAAAAACGCATACGCCCTTTTTGGCCAAGTGCATCATTGTGGACGTTCTGCCTCTTTTCCTATGCTTTAAATGCAATTCCAGTCTACCTCCTGAAATCGGTTTCCTGCAATTCTGCCCCGCTTTCAAGTCCTCTTGGCAGCCTTACTTCAGTATATTTTTGGACGATAGCTGTCATTTATAACTCTGCAGGTTTGTGAATTACAGTGCCCCTGAGCTCCTTTCTTCAACTCGCTTTCTTGTGAGCTGGCCGCAACACCACAGGATTGCTTCAGGCCCTAATCTGGTTCCGGCATGGCACGCTGAGCCTTTGGTTAATTCCTCTTCCTGGTGGGAAATGAGAGTTAAATTTGCCCGTCCAGACACCTCCAGCTAGTCTCTCATTGGTTCTCCCTATTCCTGTTCATCTTCCTCAGAAATTGCAAATGGGCCAAACAGGAGGTTAAAGGCACTGACTCTCCAAGTCGGGAGAGTGTTAGTAAAGCGTCTGGAATGTTACACCCGAGTACCAGGGGACGAGAATTGAGACATATTGGAACACGTCTCCCGATCACACGGTTGATCATACTCTGGGTTCCAGGTGCATGTTTTAGCTGAAGGAAGAATCCCTTAAACCTGGAGAGTTGAGCCCCGTGGAATGGGTACCATGCAATATGACTTCAAAGGGTCTTCATTTGCTCACCGAACCTCTCCAATCCTATCACTGCTGCGTTTATGCCCCTGTACACACGCTTGATTTTCTTTCAGAGACGTAGCAAGCCATAGGTTTTAAGATACTTACTAGTCAGGTACATTCTTAGGCGTTTAATATGGGGTGTTGAGTCCATTTCGCTGAGCAAGGAGTAGTTCTTGTCTATTCCATATTTGGCTTAAGAAACTTTATCTGTGCTCAATTCAATCTCTGGTTTTATGCAGCACCCCAACTCACCTTTCCCCTTAAGCAAGCATAAGTTGGTTTTCTAAATTTGAGACCCTGTTCTGTTTTGTAATCCAGTTCCTGTGTAGCCAAGTTTACATCCCGTGTATTAGTGATATCTTATGATGTTTCTTTTTCTGTGTGACTTATTTCAGTTAGAATCATCATACCTGAATCCACTCATTATGCTGCTACGGGCCTGATGACATAGATTTCATTGCTGAGTGATATTGCATTGTACGTAAGTACCACAACTTCTTTATCCATTTTTCACTTTCTGCGATATTGAACTTGTACCGTAAACGAGGTTCTTGTAAACAGAGCCGTCCCAAACATTGGGGTGGCTGTGTCTTTTTGATTTTAATTTCCCTAAGCTATAGGACCATAAGTGGAAGTGCCCTAGGCTCTGTTGCTTTGTTTTTTAGATGTTTCAGGAAACACCATACACCTCTCCCGAGTGGCTGTTGGCAATTTACATCCCGCCCATCAGCATAACAAGGCTCCCAGTTCTCCATGGCCTGTCCTGCCTTTCTGGATTTTACACTTTTTTCAGATGGCCCTTTTGACCGGGGGGAAGTGAGACTTCATTGTAGTGCAGATTTCCTTTGCAAGCTTGCTTGGTTGGCCAAAAAGGGCGTATGCGTTTTTTCCTGAATATATTCAGGAAAAAACGCATACGCCCTTTTTGGCCAAGTGCATCATTGTGGACGTTCTGCCTCTTTTCCTATGCTTTAAATGCAATTCCAGTCTACCTCCTGAAATAGGTTTCCTGCAATTCTGCCCCGCTTTCAAGTCCTCTTGGCAGCCTTACTTCAGTATATTTTTGGACGATAGCTGTCATTTATAACTCTGCAGGTTTGTGAATTACAGTGCCCCTGAGCTCCTTTCTTCAACTCGCTTTCTTGTGAGCTGGCCGCAACACCGCAGGATTGCTTCAGGCCCTAATCTGGTTCCGGCACGGCACGCTGAGCCTTTGGTTAATTCCTCTTCCTGGTGGGAAATGAGAGTTAAATTTGCCCGTCCAGACACCTCCAGCTAGTCTCTCATTGGTTCTCCCTATTCCTGTTCATCTTCCTCAGAAATTGCAAATGGGCCAAACAGGAGGTTAAAGGCACTGACTCTCCAAGTCGGGAGAGTGTTAGTAAAGCGTCTGGAATGTTACACCCGAGTACCAGGGGACGAGAATTGAGACATATTGGAACACGTCTCCCGATCACACGGTTGATCATACTCTGGGTTCCACGTGCATGTTTTAGCTGAAGGAAGAATCCCTTAAACCTGGAGAGTTGAGACCCGTGGAATGGGTACCATGCAATATGACTTCAAAGGGTCTTCATTTGCTCACCGAACCTCTCCAATCCTATCACTGCTGCGTTTATGCCCCTGTACACATGCTTGATTCTCTTTCAGAGACATAGCAATCCATAGGTTTTAAGATACTTACTAGTCAGGTACATTCTTAGGCGTTTAATATGGGCTGTTGAGTCCATTTCGTTGAGCAAGGAGTAGTTCTTGTCTATTCCATATTTGGCTTAAGGAACTTTATCTGTGCTCATTTCAATCTCTGGTTTTATGCAGCACCCCAACTCACCTTTCCCCTTAAGCAAGCATAAGTTGGTTTTCTAAATTTGAGACCCTGTTCTGTTTTGTAATCCAGTTCCTGTGTAGCCAAGTTTACATTCCGTGTATTAGTGATATCTTATGATGTTTCTTTTTCTGTGTGACTTATTTCAGTTAGAATCATCATACCTGAATCCACTCATTATGCTGCTATGGGCCTGATGACATAGATTTCATTGCTGAGTGATATTGCATTGTACGTAAGTACCACAACTTCTTTATCCATTTTTCACTTTCTGCGATATTGAACTTGTACCGTAAACGAGGTTCTTGTAAACAGAGCCGTCCCAAACTTTGGGGTGGCTGTGTCTTTCTGATTTTAATTTCCCAAGCTACAGGACCATAAGTGGAAGTGCCCTAGGCTCTGTTGCTTTGTTTTTTAGATGTTTCAGGAAACACCATACACCTCTCCCGAGTGGCTGTTGGCAATTTACATCCCGCCATTCAGCATAACAAGGCTCCCAGTTCTCCATGGCCTGTCCTGCCTTTCTGGATTTTACACTTTTTTCAGATGGCCCTTTTGACCGGGGGGAAGTGAGACTTCATTGTAGTGCAGATTTCCTTTGCAAGCTTGCTTGGTTGGCCAAAAAGGGCGTATGCGTTTTTTCCTGAATATATTCAGGAAAAAACGCATACGCCCTTTTTGGCCAAGTGCATCATTGTAGACGTTCTGCCTCTTTTCCTATGCTTTAAATGCAATTCCAGTCTACCTCCTGAAATCGGTTTCCTGCAATTCTGCCCCGCTTTCAAGTCCTCTTGGCAGCCTTACTTCAGTATATTTTTGGACGATAGCTGTCATTTATAACTCTGCAGGTTTGTGAATTACAGTGCCCCTGAGCTCCTTTCTTCAACTCGCTTTCTTGTGAGCTGGCCGCAACACCGCAGGATTGCTTCAGGCCCTAATCTGGTTCCGGCACGGCACGCTGAGCCTTTGGTTAATTCCTCTTCCTGGTGGGAAATGAGAGTTAAATTTGCCCGTCCAGACACCTCCAGCTAGTCTCTCATTGGTTCTCCCTATTCCTGTTCATCTTCCGCAGAAATTGCAAATGGGCCAAACAGGAGGTTAAAGGCACTGACTCTCCAAGTTGGGAGAGTGTTAGTAAAGCGTCTGGAATGTTACACCCGAGTACCAGGGGACGAGAATTGAGACATATTGGAACACGTCTCCCGATCACATGGTTGATCATACTCTGGGTTCCACGTGCATGTTTTAGCTGAAGGAAGAATCCCTTAAACCTGGAGAGTTGAGACCCGTGGAATGGGTACCAAGCAATATGACTTCAAAGGGTCTTCATTTGCTCACCGAACCTCTCCAATCGTATCACTGCTGCGTTTATGCCCCTGTACACATGCTTGATTCTCTTTCGGAGACATAGCAATCCATAGGTTTTAAGATACTTACTAGTCAGGTACATTCTTAGGCGTTTAATATGGGGTGTTGAGTCCATTTCGTTGAGCAAGGAGTAGTTCTTGTCTATTCCATATTTGGCTTAAGGAACTTTATCTGTGCTCATTTCAATCTCTGGTTTTATGCAGCACCCCAACTCACCTTTCCCCTTAAGCAAGCATAAGTTGGTTTTCTAAATTTGAGACCCTGTTCTGTTTTGTAATCCAGTTCCTGTGTAGCCAAGTTTACATTCCGTGTATTAGTGATATCTTATGATGTTTCTTTTTCTGTGTGACTTATTTCAGTTAGAATCATCATACCTGAATCCACTCATTATGCTGCTATGGGCCTGATGACATAGATTTCATTGCTGAGTGATATTGCATTGTACGTAAGTACCACAACTTCTTTATCCATTTTTCACTTTCTGCGATATTGAACTTGTACCGTAAACGAGGTTCTTGTAAACAGAGCCGTCCCAAACTTTGGGGTGGCTGTGTCTTTCTGATTTTAATTTCCCAAGCTACAGGACCATAAGTGGAAGTGCCCTAGGCTCTGTTGCTTTGTTTTTTAGATGTTTCAGGAAACACCATACACCTCTCCCGAGTGGCTGTTGGCAATTTACATCCCGCCCATCAGCATAACAAGGCTCCCAGTTCTCCATGGCCTGTCCTGCCTTTCTGGATTTTACACTTTTTTCAGATGGCCCTTTTGACCGGGGGGAAGTGAGACTTCATTGTAGTGCAGATTTCCTTTGCAAGCTTGCTTGGTTGGCCAAAAAGGGCGTATGCGTTTTTTCCTGAATATATTCAAGAAAAAACGCATACGCCCTTTTTGGCCAAGTGCATCATTGTAGACGTTCTGCCTCTTTTCCTATGCTTTAAATGCAATTCCAGTCTACCTCCTGAAATCGGTTTCCTGCAATTCTGCCCCGCTTTCAAGTCCTCTTGGCAGCCTTACTTCAGTATATTTTTGGACGATAGCTGTCATTTATAACTCTGCAGGTTTGTGAATTACAGTGCCCCTGAGCTCCTTTCTTCAACTCGCTTTCTTGTGAGCTGGCCGCAACACCGCAGGATTGCTTCAGGCCCTAATCTGGTTCCGGCACGGCACGCTGAGCCTTTGGTTAATTCCTCTTCCTGGTGGGAAATGAGAGTTAAATTTGCCCGTCCAGACACCTCCAGCTAGTCTCTCATTGGTTCTCCCTATTCCTGTTCATCTTCCGCAGAAATTGCAAATGGGCCAAACAGGAGGTTAAAGGCACTGACTCTCCAAGTTGGGAGAGTGTTAGTAAAGCGTCTGGAATGTTACACCCGAGTACCAGGGGACGAGAATTGAGACATATTGGAACACGTCTCCCGATCACATGGTTGATCATATTCTGGGTTCCACGTGCATGTTTTAGCTGAAGGAAGAATCCCTTAAACCTGGAGAGTTGAGACCCGTGGAATGGGTACCAAGCAATATGACTTCAAAGGGTCTTCATTTGCTCACCGAACCTCTCCAATCCTATCACTGCTGCGCTTATGCCCCTGTACACATGCTTGATTCTCTTTCAGAGACATAGCAATCCATAGGTTTTAAGATACTTACTAGTCAGGTACATTCTTAGGCGTTTAATATGGGGTGTTGAGTCCATTTCGTTGAGCAAGGAGTAGTTCTTGTCTATTCCATATTTGGCTTAAGAAACTTTATCTGTGCTCAATTCAATCTCTGGTTTTATGCAGCACCCCAACTCACCTTTCCCCTTAAGCAAGCATAAGTTGGTTTTCTAAATTTGAGACCCTGTTCTGTTTTGTAATCCAGTTCCTGTGTAGCCAAGTTTACATCCCGTGTATTAGTGATATCTTATGATGTTTCTTTTTCTGTGTGACTTATTTCAGTTAGAATCATCATACCTGAATCCACTCATTATGCTGCTACGGGCCTGATGACATAGATTTCATTGCTGAGTGATATTGCATTGTACGTAAGTACCACAACTTCTTTATCCATTTTTCACTTTCTGCGATATTGAACTTGTACCGTAAACGAGGTTCTTGTAAACAGAGCCGTCCCAAACATTGGGGTGGCTGTGTCTTTTTGATTTTAATTTCCCTAAGCTATAGGACCATAAGTGGAAGTGCCCTAGGCTCTGTTGCTTTGTTTTTTAGATGTTTCAGGAAACACCATACACCTCTCCCGAGTGGCTGTTGGCAATTTACATCCCGCCCATCAGCATAACAAGGCTCCCAGTTCTCCATGGCCTGTCCTGCCTTTCTGGATTTTACACTTTTTTCAGATGGCCCTTTTGACCGGGGGGAAGTGAGACTTCATTGTAGTGCAGATTTCCTTTGCAAGCTTGCTTGGTTGGCCAAAAAGGGCGTATGCGTTTTTTCCTGAATATATTCAGGAAAAAACGCATACGCCCTTTTTGGCCAAGTGCATCATTGTGGACGTTCTGCCTCTTTTCCTATGCTTTAAATGCAATTCCAGTCTACCTCCTGAAATAGGTTTCCTGCAATTCTGCCCCGCTTTCAAGTCCTCTTGGCAGCCTTACTTCAGTATATTTTTGGACGATAGCTGTCATTTATAACTCTGCAGGTTTGTGAATTACAGTGCCCCTGAGCTCCTTTCTTCAACTCGCTTTCTTGTGAGCTGGCCGCAACACCGCAGGATTGCTTCAGGCCCTAATCTGGTTCCGGCACGGCACGCTGAGCCTTTGGTTAATTCCTCTTCCTGGTGGGAAATGAGAGTTAAATTTGCCCGTCCAGACACCTCCAGCTAGTCTCTCATTGGTTCTCCCTATTCCTGTTCATCTTCCTCAGAAATTGCAAATGGGCCAAACAGGAGGTTAAAGGCACTGACTCTCCAAGTCGGGAGAGTGTTAGTAAAGCGTCTGGAATGTTACACCCGAGTACCAGGGGACGAGAATTGAGACATATTGGAACACGTCTCCCGATCACACGGTTGATCATACTCTGGGTTCCACGTGCATGTTTTAGCTGAAGGAAGAATCCCTTAAACCTGGAGAGTTGAGACCCGTGGAATGGGTACCATGCAATATGACTTCAAAGGGTCTTCATTTGCTCACCGAACCTCTCCAATCCTATCACTGCTGCGTTTATGCCCCTGTACACACGCTTGATTTTCTTTCAGAGACATAGCAATCCATAGGTTTTAAGATACTTACTAGTCAGGTACATTCTTAGGCGTTTAATATGGGCTGTTGAGTCCATTTCGTTGAGCAAGGAGTAGTTCTTGTCTATTCCATATTTGGCTTAAGGAACTTTATCTGTGCTCATTTCAATCTCTGGTTTTATGCAGCACCCCAACTCACCTTTCCCCTTAAGCAAGCATAAGTTGGTTTTCTAAATTTGAGACCCTGTTCTGTTTTGTAATCCAGTTCCTGTGTAGCCAAGTTTACATTCCATGTATTAGTGATATCTTATGATGTTTCTTTTTCTGTGTGACTTATTTCAGTTAGAATCATCATACCTGAATCCACTCATTATGCTGCTACGGGCCTGATGACATAGATTTCATTGCTGAGTGATATTGCATTGTACGTAAGTACCACAACTTCTTTATCCATTTTTCACTTTCTGCGCTATTGAACTTGTACCGTAAATGAGGTTCTTGTAAACAGAGCCGTCCCAAACTTTGGGGTGGCTGTGTCTTTTTGATTTTAATTTCCCTAAGCTATAGGACCATAAGTGGAAGTGCCCTAGGCTCTGTTGCTTTGTTTTTTAGATGTTTCAGGAAACACCATACACCTCTCCCGAGTGGCTGTTGGCAATTTACATCCCGCCCATCAGCATAACAAGGCTCCCAGTTCTCCATGGCCTGTCCTGCCTTTCTGGATTTTACACTTTTTTCAGATGGCCCTTTTGACCGGGGGGAAGTGAGACTTCATTGTAGTGCAGATTTCCTTTGCAAGCTTGCTTGGTTGGCCAAAAAGGGCGTATGCGTTTTTTCCTGAATATATTCAGGAAAAAACGCATACGCCCTTTTTGGCCAAGTGCATCATTGTGGACGTTCTGCCTCTTTTCCTATGCTTTAAATGCAATTCCAGTCTACCTCCTGAAATCGGTTTCCTGCAATTCTGCCCCGCTTTCAAGTCCTCTTGGCAGCCTTACTTCAGTATATTTTTGGACGATAGCTGTCATTTATAACTCTGCAGGTTTGTGAATTACAGTGCCCATGAGCTCCTTTCTTCAACTCGCTTTCTTGTGAGCTGGCCGCAACACCGCAGGATTGCTTCAGGCCCTAATCTGGTTCCGGCACGGCACGCTGAGCCTTTGGTTAATTCCTCTTCCTCGTGGGAAATGAGAGTTAAATTTGCCCGTCCAGACACCTCCACCTAGTCTATCATTGGTTCTCCCTATTCCTGTTCATCTTCCTCAGAAATTGCAAATGGGCCAAACAGGAGGTTAAAGACACTGACTCTCCAAGTCGGGAGAGTGTTAGTAAAGCATCTGGAATGTTGCACCTGAGTACCAGGGGACGAGAACTGAGACATATTGGAACATGTCTCCCGATCACACTGTTGATTATACTCTGGGTTCCACGTGCATGTTTTACCTGAAGACAGAATCCCTTAAACCTGGAGAGTTGAGACCCGTGGAATGGGTACCATGCAATATGACTTCAAAGGGTCTTCATTTGCTCACCGAACCTCTCCAATCCTATCACTGCTGCGTTTATGCCCCTGTACACACGCTTGATTTTCTTTCGGAGACATAGCAATCCATAGGTTTTAAAATTCTTACTAGTCAGGTACATTCTTAGGCGTTTAATATGGGGTGTTGAGTCCATTTCGTTGAGCAAGGAGTAGTTCTTCTCTATTCTATATTTGGCTTAAGGAACTTTATCTGTGCTCATTTCAATCTCTGGTTTTATGCAGCACCCCAACTCACCTTTCCCCTTAAGCAAGCATAAGTTGGTTTTCTAAATTTGAGACCCTGTTCTGTTTTGTAATCCAGTTCCTGTGTAGCCAAGTTTACATCCCGTGTATTAGTGATATCTTATGATGTTTCTTTTTCTGTGTGACTTATTTCAGTTAGAATCATCATACCTGAATCCACTCATTATGCTGCTACGGGCCTGATGACATAGATTTCATTGCTGAGTGATATTGCATTGTACGTAAGTACCACAACTTCTTTATCCATTTTTCACTTTCTGCGATATTGAACTTGTACCGTAAACGAGTTTCTTGTAAACAGAGCCGTCCCAAACATTGGGGTGGCTGTGTCTTTTTGATTTTAATTTCCCTAAGCTATAGGACCATAAGTGGAAGTGCCCTAGGCTCTGTTGCTTTGTTTTTTAGATGTTTCAGGAAACACCATACACCTCTCCCCAGTGGCTGTTGGCAATTTACATCCCGCCCATCAGCATAACAAGGCTCCCAGTTCTCCATGGCCTGTCCTGCCTTTCTGGATTTTACACTTTTTTCAGATGGCCCTTTTGACCGGGGGGAAGTGAGACTTCATTGTAGTGCAGATTTCCTTTGCAAGCTTGCTTGGTTGGCCAAAAAGGGCGTGTGCGTTTTTTCCTGAATATATTCAGGAAAAAACGCATACGCCCTTTTTGGCCAAGTGCATCATTGTGGACGTTCTGCCTCTTTTCCTATGCTTTAAATGCAATTCCAGTCTACCTCCTGAAATCGGTTTCCTGCAATTCTGCCCCGCTTTCAAGTCCTCTTGGCAGCCTTACTTCAGTATATTTTTGGACGATAGCTGTCATTTATAACTCTGCAGGTTTGTGAATTACAGTGCCCATGAGCTCCTTTCTTCAACTCGCTTTCTTGTGAGCTGGCCGCAACACCGCAGGATTGCTTCAGGCCCTAATCTGGTTCCGGCACGGCACGCTGAGCCTTTGGTTAATTCCTCTTCCTCGTGGGAAATGAGAGTTAAATTTGCCCGTCCAGACACCTCCACCTAGTCTATCATTGGTTCTCCCTATTCCTGTTCATCTTCCTCAGAAATTGCAAATGGGCCAAACAGGAGGTTAAAGACACTGACTCTCCAAGTCGGGAGAGTGTTAGTAAAGCATCTGGAATGTTGCACCTGAGTACCAGGGGACGAGAACTGAGACATATTGGAACATGTCTCCCGATCACACTGTTGATTATACTCTGGGTTCCACGTGCATGTTTTAGCTGAAGGAAGAATCACTTAAACCTGGAGAGTTGAGACCCGTGGAATGGGTACCATGCAATATGACTTCAAAGGGTCTTCATTTGCTCACCGAACCTCTCCAATCCTATCACTGCTGCGTTTATGCCCCTGTACACACGCTTGATTTTCTTTCGGAGACATAGCAATCCATAGGTTTTAAAATTCTTACTAGTCAGGTACATTCTTAGGCGTTTAATATGGGGTGTTGAGTCCATTTCGTTGAGCAAGGAGTAGTTCTTCTCTATTCTATATTTGGCTTAAGGAACTTTATCTGTGCTCATTTCAATCTCTGGTTTTATGCAGCACCCCAACTCACCTTTCCCCTTAAGCAAGCATAAGTTGGTTTTCTAAATTTGAGACCCTGTTCTGTTTTGTAATCCAGTTCCTGTGTAGCCAAGTTTACATCCCGTGTATTAGTGATATCTTATGATGTTTCTTTTTCTGTGTGACTTATTTCAGTTAGAATCATCATACCTGAATCCACTCATTATGCTGCTACGGGCCTGATGACATAGATTTCATTGCTGAGTGATATTGCATTGTACGTAAGTACCACAACTTCTTTATCCATTTTTCACTTTCTGCGATATTGAACTTGTACCGTAAACGAGTTTCTTGTAAACAGAGCCGTCCCAAACATTGGGGTGGCTGTGTCTTTTTGATTTTAATTTCCCTAAGCTATAGGACCATAAGTGGAAGTGCCCTAGGCTCTGTTGCTTTGTTTTTTAGATGTTTCAGGAAACACCATACACCTCTCCCGAGTGGCTGTTGGCAATTTACATCCCGCCCATCAGCATAACAAGGCTCCCAGTTCTCCATGGCCTGTCCTGCCTTTCTGGATTTTACACTTTTTTCAGATGGCCCTTTTGACCGGGGGGAAGTGAGACTTCATTGTAGTGCAGATTTCCTTTGCAAGCTTGCTTGGTTGGCCAAAAAGGGCGTATGCGTTTTTTCCTGAATATATTCAGGAAAAAACGCATACGACCTTTTTGGCCAAGTGCATCATTGTGGACGTTCTGCCTCTTTTCCTATGCTTTAAATGCAATTCCAGTCTACCTCCTGAAATCGGTTTCCTGCAATTCTGCCCCGCTTTCAAGTCCTCTTGGCAGCCTTACTTCAGTATATTTTTGGACGATAGCTGTCATTTATAACTCTGCAGGTTTGTGAATTACAGTGCCCATGAGCTCCTTTCTTCAACTCGCTTTCTTGTGAGCTGGCCGCAACACCGCAGGATTGCTTCAGGCCCTAATCTGGTTCCGGCACGGCACGCTGAGCCTTTGGTTAATTCCTCTTCCTCGTGGGAAATGAGAGTTAAATTTGCCCGTCCAGACACCTCCACCTAGTCTATCATTGGTTCTCCCTATTCCTGTTCATCTTCCTCAGAAATTGCAAATGGGCCAAACAGGAGGTTAAAGACACTGACTCTCCAAGTCGGGAGAGTGTTAGTAAAGCATCTGGAATGTTGCACCTGAGTACCAGGGGACGAGAACTGAGACATATTGGAACATGTCTCCCGATCACACTGTTGATTATACTCTGGGTTCCACGTGCATGTTTTAGCTGAAGGAAGAATCACTTAAACCTGGAGAGTTGAGACCCGTGGAATGGGTACCATGCAATATGACTTCAAAGGGTCTTCATTTGCTCACCGAACCTCTCCAATCCTATCACTGCTGCGTTTATGCCCCTGTACACACGCTTGATTTTCTTTCGGAGACATAGCAATCCATAGGTTTTAAAATTCTTACTAGTCAGGTACATTCTTAGGCGTTTAATATGGGGTGTTGAGTCCATTTCGTTGAGCAAGGAGTAGTTCTTCTCTATTCTATATTTGGCTTAAGGAACTTTATCTGTGCTCATTTCAATCTCTGGTTTTATGCAGCACCCCAACTCACCTTTCCCCTTAAGCAAGCATAAGTTGGTTTTCTAAATTTGAGACCCTGTTCTGTTTTGTAATCCAGTTCCTGTGTAGCCAAGTTTACATCCCGTGTATTAGTGATATCTTATGATGTTTCTTTTTCTGTGTGACTTATTTCAGTTAGAATCATCATACCTGAATCCACTCATTATGCTGCTACGGGCCTGATGACATAGATTTCATTGCTGAGTGATATTGCATTGTACGTAAGTACCACAACTTCTTTATCCATTTTTCACTTTCTGCGATATTGAACTTGTACCGTAAACGAGTTTCTTGTAAACAGAGCCGTCCCAAACATTGGGGTGGCTGTGTCTTTTTGATTTTAATTTCCCTAAGCTATAGGACCATAAGTGGAAGTGCCCTAGGCTCTGTTGCTTTGTTTTTTAGATGTTTCAGGAAACACCATACACCTCTCCCGAGTGGCTGTTGGCAATTTACATCCCGCCCATCAGCATAACAAGGCTCCCAGTTCTCCATGGCCTGTCCTGCCTTTCTGGATTTTACACTTTTTTCAGATGGCCCTTTTGACCGGGGGGAAGTGAGACTTCATTGTAGTGCAGATTTCCTTTGCAAGCTTGCTTGGTTGGCCAAAAAGGCGTATGCGTTTTTTCCTATATTCAGGAAAAAACGCATACGCCCCTTTTGGCCAAGTGCATCATTGTGGACGTTCTGCCTCTTTTCCTATGCTTTAAATGCAATTCCAGTCTACCTCCTGAAATAGGTTTCCTGCAATTCTGCCCCGCTTTCAAGTCCTCTTGGCAGCCTTACTTCAGTATATTTTTGGACGATAGCTGTCATTTATAACTCTGCAGGTTTGTGAATTACAGTGCCCCTGAGCTCCTTTCTTCAACTCGCTTTCTTGTGAGCTGGCCGCAACACCGCAGGATTGCTTCAGGCCCTAATCTGGTTCCGGCACGGCACGCTGAGCCTTTGGTTAATTCCTCTTCCTGGTGGGAAATGAGAGTTAAATTTGCCCGTCCAGACACCTCCAGCTAGTCTCTCATTGGTTCTCCCTATTCCTGTTCATCTTCCTCAGAAATTGCAAATGGGCCAAACAGGAGGTTAAAGGCACTGACTCTCCAAGTCGGGAGAGTGTTAGTAAAGCGTCTGGAATGTTACACCCGAGTACCAGGGGACGAGAATTGAGACATATTGGAACACGTCTCCCGATCACACGGTTGATCATACTCTGGGTTCCACGTGCATGTTTTAGCTGAAGGAAGAATCCCTTAAACCTGGAGAGTTGAGACCCGTGGAATGGGTACCATGCAATATGACTTCAAAGGGTCTTCATTTGCTCACCGAACCTCTCCAATCCTATCACTGCTGCGTTTATGCCCCTGTACACACGCTTGATTTTCTTTCAGAGACATAGCAATCCATAGGTTTTAAGATACTTACTAGTCAGGTACATTCTTAGGCGTTTAATATGGGGTGTTGAGTCCATTTCGTTGAGCAAGGAGTAGTTCTTGTCTATTCCATATTTGGCTTAAGGAACTTTATCTGTGCTCATTTCAATCTCTGGTTTTATGCAGCACCCCAACTCACCTTTACCCTTAAGCAAGCATAAGTTGGTTTTCTAAATTTGAGACCCTGTTCTGTTTTGTAATCCAGTTCCTGTGTAGCCAAGTTTACATTCGTGTATTAGTGATATCTTATGATGTTTCTTTTTCTGTGTGACTTATTTCAGTTAGAATCATCATACCTGAATCCACTCATTATGCTGCTACGGGCCTGATGACATAGATTTCATTGCTGAGTGATATTGCATTGTACGTAAGTACCACAACTTCTTTATCCATTTTTCACTTTCTGCGCTATTGAACTTGTACCGTAAATGAGGTTCTTGTAAACAGAGCCGTCCCAAACTTTGGGGTGGCTGTGTCTTTTTGATTTTAATTTCCCTAAGCTATAGGACCATAAGTGGAAGTGCCCTAGGCTCTGTTGCTTTGTTTTTTAGATGTTTCAGGAAACACCATACACCTCTCCCGAGTGGCTGTTGGCAATTTACATCCCGCCCATCAGCATAACAAGGCTCCCAGTTCTCCATGGCCTGTCCTGCCTTTCTGGATTTTACACTTTTTTCAGATGGCCCTTTTGACCGGGGGGAAGTGAGACTTCATTGTAGTGCAGATTTCCTTTGCAAGCTTGCTTGGTTGGCCAAAAAGTGCGTATGCGTTTTTTCCTGAATATATTCAGGAAAAAACGCATACGCCCTTTTTGGCCAAGTGCATCATTGTGGACGTTCTGCCTCTTTTCCTATGCTTTAAATGCAATTCCAGTCTACCTCCTGAAATCGGTTTCCTGCAATTCTGCCCCGCTTTCAAGTCCTCTTGGCAGCCTTACTTCAGTATATTTTTGGACGATAGCTGTCATTTATAACTCTGCAGGTTTGTGAATTACAGTGCCCATGAGCTCCTTTCTTCAACTCGCTTTCTTGTGAGGTGGCCGCAACACTGCAGGATTGCTTCAGGCCCTAATCTGGTTCCGGCACGGCACGCTGAGCCTTTGGTTAATTCCTCTTCCTGGTGGGAAATGAGAGTTAAATTTGCCCGTCCAGACACCTCCACCTAGTCTCTCATTGGTTCTCCCTATTCCTGTTCATCTTCCTCAGAAATTGCAAATGGCCAAACAGGAGGTTAAAGGCACTGACTCTCCAAGTCGGGAGAGTGTTAGTAAAGCATCTGGAATGTTGCACCTGAGTACCAGGGGACGAGAACTGAGACATATTGGAACATGTCTCCCGATCACACTGTTGATCATACTCTGGGTTCCACGTGCATGTTTTACCTGAAGGAAGAATCCCTTAAACCTGGAGAGTTGAGACCCGTGGAATGGGTACCAAACAATATGACTTCAAAGGGTCTTCATTTGCTCACCGAACCTCTCCAATCCTATCACTGCTGCGTTTATGCCCCTGTACACATGCTTGATTCTCTTTCAGAGACATAGCAATCCATAGGTTTTAAGATACTTACTAGTCAGGTACATTCTTAGGCGTTTAATATGGGCTGTTGAGTCCATTTCGTTGAGCAAGGAGTAGTTCTTGTCTATTCCATATTTGGCTTAAGGAACTTTATCTGTGCTCATTTCAATCTCTGGTTTTATGCAGCACCCCAACTCACCTTTCCCCTTAAGCAAGCATAAGTTGGTTTTCTAAATTTGAGACCCTGTTCTGTTTTGTAATCCAGTTCCTGTGTAGCCAAGTTTACATTCCGTGTATTAATGATATCTTATGATGTTTCTTTTTCTGTGTGACTTATTTCAGTTAGAATCATCATACCTGAATCCACTCATTATGCTGCTATGAGCCTGATGACATAGATTTCATTGCTGAGTGATATTGCATTGTACGTAAGTACCACAACTTCTTTATCCATTTTTCACTTTCTGCGATATTGAACTTGTACCGTAAACGAGGTTCTTGTAAACAGAGCCGTCCCAAACTTTGGGGTGGCTGTGTCTTTCTGATTTTAATTTCCCAAGCTACAGGACCATAAGTGGAAGTGCCCTAGGCTCTGTTGCTTTGTTTTTTAGATGTTTCAGGAAACACCATACACCTCTCCCGAGTGGCTGTTGGCAATTTACATCCCGCCCATCAGCATAACAAGGCTCCCAGTTCTCCATGGCCTGTCCTGCCTTTCTGGATTTTACACTTTTTTCAGATGGCCCTTTTGACCGGGGGGAAGTGAGACTTCATTGTAGTGCAGATTTCCTTTGCAAGCTTGCTTGGTTGGCCAAAAAGGGCGTATGCGTTTTTTCCTGAATATATTCAGGAAAAAACGCATACGCCCTTTTTGGCCAAGTGCATCATTGTGGACGTTCTGCCTCTTTTCCTATGCTTTAAATGCAATTCCAGTCTACCTCCTGAAATCGGTTTCCTGCAATTCTGCCCCGCTTTCAAGTCCTCTTGGCAGCCTTACTTCAGTATATTTTTGGACGAGAGCTGTCATTTATAACTCTGCAGGTTTGTGAATTACAGTGCCCCTGAGCTCCTTTCTTCAACTCGCTTTCTTGTGAGCTGGCCGCAACACCGCAGGATTGCTTCAGGCCCTAATCTGGTTCCGGCACGGCACGCTGAGCCTTTGGTTAATTCCTCTTCCTGGTGGGAAATGAGAGTTAAATTTGCCCGTCCAGACACCTCCAGCTAGTCTCTCATTGGTTCTCCCTATTCCTGTTCATCTTCCTCAGAAATTGCAAATGGGCCAAACAGGAGGTTAAAGGCACTGACTCTCCAAGTCGGGAGAGTGTTTGTAAAGCGTCTGGAATGTTACATCCGAGTACCAGGGGACGAGAACCGAGACATATTGGAACACGTCTCCCGATCACACGGTTGATCATACTCTGGGTTCCACGTGCATGTTTTAGCTGAAGGAAGAATCCCTTAAACCTGGAGAGTTGAGACCCGTGGAATGGGTACCATGCAATATGACTTCAAAGGGTCTTCATTTGCTCACCGAACCTCTCCAATCCTATCACTGCTGCGTTTATGCCCCTGTACACACGCTTGATTTTCTTTCAGAGACATAGCAATCCATAGGTTTTAAGATACTTACTAGTCAGGTACATTCTTAGGCGTTTAATATGGGGTGTTGAGTCCATTTCGTTGAGCAAGGAGTAGTTCTTGTCTATTCCATATTTGGCTTAAGGAACTTTATCTGTGCTCATTTCAATCTCTGGTTTTATGCAGCACCCCAACTCACCTTTCCCCTTAAGCAAGCATAAGTTGGTTTCCTAAATTTGAGACCCTGTTCTGTTTTGTAATCCAGTTCCTGTGTAGCCAAGTTTACATTCCGTGTATTAATGATATCTTATGATGTTTCTTTTTCTGTGTGACTTATTTCAGTTAGAATCATCATACCTGAATCCACTCATTATGCTGCTACGGGCCTGATGACATAGATTTCATTGCTGAGTGATATTGCATTGTACGTAAGTACCACAACTTCTTTATCCATTTTTCACTTTCTGCGATATTGAACTTGTACCGTAAACGAGGTTCTTGTAAACAGAGCCGTCCCAAACTTTGGGGCGGCTGTGTCTTTTTGATTTTAATTTCCCTAAGCTATAGGACCATAAGTGGAAGTGCCCTAGGCTCTGTTGCTTTGTTTTTTAGATGTTTCAGGAAACACCATACACCTCTCCCGAGTGGTTGTTGGCAATTTACATCCGGCCCATCAGCATAACAAGGCTCCCAGTTCTCCATGGCCTGTCCTGCCTTTCTGGATTTTACACTTTTTTCAGATGGCCCTTTTGAGCGGGGGGAAGTGAGACTTCATTGTAGTGCAGATTTCCTTTGCAAGCTTGCTTGGTTGGCCAAAAAGGGCGTATGCGTTTTTTCCTGAATATATTCAGGAAAAAACGCATACGCCCTTTTTGGCCAAGTGCATCATTGTGGACGTTCTGCCTCTTTTCCTATGCTTTAAATGCAATTCCAGTCTACCTCCTGAAATCGGTTTCCTGCAATTCTGCCCCGCTTTCAAGTCCTCTTGGCAGCCTTACTTCAGTATATTTTTGGACGATAGCTGTCATTTATAACTCTGCAGGTTTGTGAATTACAGTGCCCATGAGCTCCTTTCTTCAACTCGCTTTCTTGTGAGCTGGCCGCAACACTGCAGGATTGCTTCAGGCCCTAATCTGGTTCCGGCACGGCACGCTGAGCCTTTGGTTAATTCCTCTTCCTGGTGGGAAATGAGAGTTAAATTTGCCCGTCCAGACACCTCCAGCTAGTCTCTCATTGGTTCTCCCTATTCCTGTTCATCTTCCTCAGAAATTGCAAATGGGCCAAACAGGAGGTTAAAGGCACTGACTCTCCAAGTCGGGAGAGTGTTAGTAAAGCATCTGGAATGTTGCACCTGAGTACCAGGGGACGAGAACTGAGACATATTGGAACATGTCTCCCGATCACACTGTTGATCATACTCTGGGTTCCACGTGCATGTTTTACCTGAAGGAAGAATCCCTTAAACCTGGAGAGTTGAGACCCGTGGAATGGGTACCAAACAATATGACTTCAAAGGGTCTTCATTTGCTCACCGAACCTCTCCAATCCTATCACTGCTGCGTTTATGCCCCTGTACACATGCTTGATTCTCTTTCAGAGACATAGCAATCCATAGGTTTTAAGATACTTACTAGTCAGGTACATTCTTAGGCGTTTAATATGGGCTGTTGAGTCCATTTCGTTGAGCAAGGAGTAGTTCTGGTCTATTCCATATTTGGCTTAAGGAACTTTATCTGTGCTCATTTCAATCTCTGGTTTTATGCAGCACCCCAACTCACCTTTCCCCTTAAGCAAGCATAAGTTGGTTTTCTAAATTTGAGACCCTGTTCTGTTTTGTAATCCAGTTCCTGTGTAGCCAAGTTTACATTCCGTGTATTAGTGATATCTTATGATGTTTCTTTTTCTGTGTGACTTATTTCAGTTAGAATCATCATACCTGAATCCACTCATTATGCTGCTATGAGCCTGATGACATAGATTTCATTGCTGAGTGATATTGCATTGTACGTAAGTACCACAACTTCTTTATCCATTTTTCACTTTCTGCGATATTGAACTTGTACCGTAAACGAGGTTCTTGTAAACAGAGCCGTCCCAAACTTTGGGGTGGCTGTGTCTTTCTGATTTTAATTTCCCAAGCTACAGGACCATAAGTGGAAGTGCCCTAGGCTCTGTTGCTTTGTTTTTTAGATGTTTCAGGAAACACCATACACCTCTCCCGAGTGGCTGTTGGCAATTTACATCCCGCCCATCAGCATAACAAGGCTCCCAGTTCTCCATGGCCTGTCCTGCCTTTCTGGATTTTACACTTTTTTCAGATGGCCCTTTTGACCGGGGGGAAGTGAGACTTCATTGTAGTGCAGATTTCCTTTGCAAGCTTGCTTGGTTGGCCAAAAAGGGCGTATGCGTTTTTTCCTGAATATATTCAGGAAAAAACGCATACGCCCTTTTTGGCCAAGTGCATCATTGTGGACGTTCTGCCTCTTTTCCTATGCTTTAAATGCAATTCCAGTCTACCTCCTGAAATCGGTTTCCTGCAATTCTGCCCCGCTTTCAAGTCCTCTTGGCAGCCTTACTTCAGTATATTTTTGGACGATAGCTGTCATTTATAAGTCTGCAGGTTTGTGAATTACAGTGCCCCTGAGCTCCTTTCTTCAACTCGCTTTCTTGTGAGCTGGCCGCAACACCGCAGGATTGCTTCAGGCCCTAATCTGGTTCCGGCACGGCACGCTGAGCCTTTGGTTAATTCCTCTTCCTGGTGGGAAATGAGAGTTAAATTTGCCCGTCCAGACACCTCCAGCTAGTCTCTCATTGGTTCTCCCTATTCCTGTTCATCTTCCTCAGAAATTGCAAATGGGCCAAACAGGAGGTTAAAGGCACTGACTCTCCAAGTCGGGAGAGTGTTTGTAAAGCGTCTGGAATGTTACATCCGAGTACCAGGGGACGAGAAGCGAGACATATTGGAACACGTCTCCCGATCACACGGTTGATCATACTCTGGGTTCCACGTGCATGTTTTAGCTGAAGGAAGAATCCCTTAAACCTGGAGAGTTGAGACCCGTGGAATGGGTACCATGCAATATGACTTCAAAGGGTCTTCATTTGCTCACCGAACCTCTCCAATCCTATCACTGCTGCGTTTATGCCCCTGTACACACGCTTGATTTTCTTTCAGAGACATAGCAATCCATAGGTTTTAAGATACTTACTAGTCAGGTACATTCTTAGGCGTTTAATATGGGGTGTTGAGTCCATTTCGTTGAGCAAGGGGTAGTTCTTGTCTACTCCATATTTGGCTTAAGGAACTTTATCTGTGCTCATTTCAATCTCTGGTTTTATGCAGCACCCCAACTCACCTTTCCCCTTAAGCAAGCATAAGTTGGTTTCCTAAATTTGAGACCCTGTTCTGTTTTGTAATCCAGTTCCTGTGTAGCCAAGTTTACATTCCGTGTATTAATGATATCTTATGATGTTTCTTTTTCTGTGTGACTTATTTCAGTTAGAATCATCATACCTGAATCCACTCATTATGCTGCTACGGGCCTGATGACATAGATTTCATTGCTGAGTGATATTGCATTGTACGTAAGTACCACAACTTCTTTATCCATTTTTCACTTTCTGCGATATTGAACTTGTACCGTAAACGAGGTTCTTGTAAACAGAGCCGTCCCAAACTTTGGGGCGGCTGTGTCTTTTTGATTTTAATTTCCCTAAGCTATAGGACCATAAGTGGAAGTGCCCTAGGCTCTGTTGCTTTGTTTTTTAGATGTTTCAGGAAACACTATACACCTCTCCCGAGTGGCTGTTGGCAATTTACATCCCGCCCATCAGCATAACAAGGCTCCCAGTTCTCCATGGCCTGTCCTGCCTTTCTGGATTTTACACTTTTTTCAGATGGCCCTATTGACCGGGGGGAAGTGAGACTTCATTGTAGTGCAGATTTCCTTTGCAAGCTTGCTTGGTTGGCCAAAAAGGGCGTATGCGTTTTTTCCTGAATATATTCAGGAAAAAACGCATACGCCCTTTTTGGCCAAGTGCATCATTGTGGACGTTCTGCCTCTTTTCCTATGCTTTAAATGCAATTCCAGTCTACCTCCTGAAATCGGTTTCCTGCAATTCTGCCCCGCTTTCAAGTCCTCTTGGCAGCCTTACTTCAGTATATTTTTGGACGATAGCTGTCCTTTATAACTCTGCAGGTTTGTGAATTACAGTGCCCCTGAGCTCCTTTCTTCAACTCGCTTTCTTGTGAGCTGGCCGCAACACCGCAGGATTGCTTCAGGCCCTAATCTGGTTCCGGCACGGCACGCTGAGCCTTTGGTTAATTCCTCTTCCTGGTGGGAAATGAGAGTTAAATTTGCCCGTCCAGACACCTCCAGCTAGTCTCTCATTGGTTCTCCCTATTCCTGTTCATCTTCCGCAGAAATTGCAAATGGGCCAAACAGGAGGTTAAAGGCACTGACTCTCCAAGTCGGGAGAGTGTTAGTAAAGCGTCTGGAATGTTACACCCGAGTACCAGGGGACGAGAATTGAGACATATTGGAACACGTCTCCCGATCACACGGTTGATCATACTCTGGGTTCCACGTGCATGTTTTAGCTGAAGGAAGAATCCCTTAAACCTGGAGAGTTGAGACCCGTGGAATGGGTACCATGCAATATGACTTCAAAGGGTCTTCATTTGCTCACCGAACCTCTCCAATCCTATCACTGCTGCGTTTATGCCCCTGTACACACGCTTGATTTTCTTTCAGAGACATAGCAATCCATAGGTTTTAAGATACTTACTAGTCAAGTACATTCTTAGGCGTTTAATATGGGGTGTTGAGTCCATTTCGTTGAGCAAGGAGTAGTTCTTGTCTATTCCATATTTGGCTTAAGGAACTTTATCTGTGCTCATTTCAATCTCTGGTTTTATGCAGCACCCCAACTCACCTTTCCCCTTAAGCAAGCATAAGTTGGTTTCCTAAATTTGAGACCCTGTTCTGTTTTGTAATCCAGTTCCTGTGTAGCCAAGTTTACATTCCGTGTATTAATGATATCTTATGATGTTTCTTTTTCTGTGTGACTTATTTCAGTTAGAATCATCATACCTGAATCCACTCATTATGCTGCTACGGGCCTGATGACATAGATTTCATTGCTGAGTGATATTGCATTGTACGTAAGTACCACAACTTCTTTATCCATTTTTCACTTTCTGCGATATTGAACTTGTACCGTAAACGAGGTTCTTGTAAACAGAGCCGTCCCAAACTTTGGGGTGGCTGTGTCTTTTTGATTTTAATTTCCCTAAGCTATAGGACCATAAGTGGAAGTGCCCTAGGCTCTGTTGCTTTGTTTTTTAGATGTTTCAGGAAACACTATACACCTCTCCCGAGTGGCTGTTGGCAATTTACATCCCGCCCATCAGCATAACAAGGCTCCCAGTTCTCCATGGCCTGTCCTGCCTTTCTGGATTTTACACTTTTTTCAGATGGCCCTTTTGAGCGGGGGGGAAGTGAGACTTCATTGTAGTGCAGATTTCCTTTGCAAGCTTGCTTGGTTGGCCAAAAAGGGCGTATGCGTTTTTTCCTGAATATATTCAGGAAAAAACGCATACGCCCTTTTTGGCCAAGTGCATCATTGTGGACGTTCTGCCTCTTTTCCTATGCTTTAAATGCAATTCCAGTCTACCTCCTGAAATCGGTTTCCTGCAATTCTGCCCCGCTTTCAAGTCCTCTTGGCAGCCTTACTTCAGTATATTTTTGGACGATAGCTGTCATTTATAACTCTGCAGGTTTGTGAATTACAGTGCCCCTGAGCTCCTTTCTTCAACTCGCTTTCTTGTGAGCTGGCCGCAACACTGCAGGATTGCTTCAGGCCCTAATCTGGTTCCGGCACGGCACGCTGAGCCTTTGGTTAATTCCTCTTCCTGGTGGGAAATGAGAGTTAAATTTGCCCGTCCAGACACCTCCAGCTAGTCTCTCATTGGTTCTCCCTATTCCTGTTCATCTTCCGCAGAAATTGCAAATGGGCCAAACAGGAGGTTAAAGGCACTGACTCTCCAAGTCGGGAGAGTGTTAGTAAAGCGTCTGGAATGTTACACCCGAGTACCAGGGGACGAGAATTGAGACATATTGGAACACGTCTCCCGATCACACGGTTGATCATACTCTGGGTTCCACGTGCATGTTTTAGCTGAAGGAAGAATCCCTTAAACCTGGAGAGTTGAGACCCGTGGAATGGGTACCAAGCAATATGACTTCAAAGGGTCTTCATTTGCTCACCGAACCTCTCCAATCCTATCACTGCTGCGTTTATGCCCCTGTACACACGCTTGATTTTCTTTCAGAGACGTAGCAATCCATAGGTTTTAAGATACTTACTAGTCAGGTACATTCTTAGGCGTTTAATATGGGCTGTTGAGTCCATTTCGCTGAGCAAGGAGTAGTTCTTGTCTATTCCATATTTGGCTTAAGAAACTTTATCTGTGCTCATTTCAATCTCTGGTTTTATGCAGCACCCCAACTCTCCTTTCCACTTAAGCAAGCATAAGTTGGTTTTCTAAATTTGAGACCCTGTTCTGTTTTGTAATCCAGTTCCTGTGTAGCCAAGTTTACATTCCGTGTATTAGTGATATCTTATGATGTTTCTTTTTCTGTGTGACTTATTTCAGTTAGAATCATCATACCTGAATCCACTCATTATGCTGCTACGGGCCTGATGACATAGATTTCATTGCTGAGTGATATTGCATTGTACGTAAGTACCACAACTTCTTTATCCATTTTTCACTTTCTGCGATATTGAACTTGTACCGTAAACGAGGTTCTTGTAAACAGAGCCGTCCCAAACTTTGGGGTGGCTGTGTCTTTTTGATTTTAATTTCCCTAAGCTATAGGACCATAAGTGGAAGTGCCCTAGGCTCTGTTGCTTTGTTTTTTAGATGTTTCAGGAAACACTATACACCTCTCCCGAGTGGCTGTTGGCAATTTACATCCCGCCCATCAGCATAACAAGGCTCCCAGTTCTCCATGGCCTGTCCTGCCTTTCTGGATTTTACACTTTTTTCAGATGGCCCTTTTGAGCGGGGGGGAAGTGAGACTTCATTGTAGTGCAGATTTCCTTTGCAAGCTTGCTTGGTTGGCCAAAAAGGGCGTATGCGTTTTTTCCTGAATATATTCAGGAAAAAACGCATACGCCCTTTTTGGCCAAGTGCATCATTGTGGACGTTCTGCCTCTTTTCCTATGCTTTAAATGCAATTCCAGTCTACCTCCTGAAATCGGTTTCCTGCAATTCTGCCCCGCTTTCAAGTCCTCTTGGCAGCCTTACTTCAGTATATTTTTGGACGATAGCTGTCATTTATAACTCTGCAGGTTTGTGAATTACAGTGCCCCTGAGCTCCTTTCTTCAACTCGCTTTCTTGTGAGCTGGCCGCAACACTGCAGGATTGCTTCAGGCCCTAATCTGGTTCCGGCACGGCACGCTGAGCCTTTGGTTAATTCCTCTTCCTGGTGGGAAATGAGAGTTAAATTTGCCCGTCCAGACACCTCCAGCTAGTCTCTCATTGGTTCTCCCTATTCCTGTTCATCTTCCGCAGAAATTGCAAATGGGCCAAACAGGAGGTTAAAGGCACTGACTCTCCAAGTCGGGAGAGTGTTAGTAAAGCGTCTGGAATGTTACACCCGAGTACCAGGGGACGAGAATTGAGACATATTGGAACACGTCTCCCGATCACACGGTTGATCATACTCTGGGTTCCACGTGCATGTTTTAGCTGAAGGAAGAATCCCTTAAACCTGGAGAGTTGAGACCCGTGGAATGGGTACCAAGCAATATGACTTCAAAGGGTCTTCATTTGCTCACCGAACCTCTCCAATCCTATCACTGCTGCGTTTATGCCCCTGTACACACGCTTGATTTTCTTTCAGAGACGTAGCAATCCATAGGTTTTAAGATACTTACTAGTCAGGTACATTCTTAGGCGTTTAATATGGGCTGTTGAGTCCATTTCGCTGAGCAAGGAGTAGTTCTTGTCTATTCCATATTTGGCTTAAGAAACTTTATCTGTGCTCATTTCAATCTCTGGTTTTATGCAGCACCCCAACTCTCCTTTCCACTTAAGCAAGCATAAGTTGGTTTTCTAAATTTGAGACCCTGTTCTGTTTTGTAATCCAGTTCCTGTGTAGCCAAGTTTACATTCCGTGTATTAGTGATATCTTATGATGTTTCTTTTTCTGTGTGACTTATTTCAGTTAGAATCATCATACCTGAATCCACTCATTATGCTGCTATGAGCCTGATGACATAGATTTCATTGCTGAGTGATATTGCATTGTACGTAAGTACCACAACTTCTTTATCCATTTTTCACTTTCTGCGATATTGAACTTGTACCGTAAACGAGGTTCTTGTAAACAGAGCCGTCCCAAACTTTGGGGTGGCTGTGTCTTTCTGATTTTAATTTCCCAAGCTACAGGACCATAAGTGGAAGTGCCCTAGGCTCTGTTGCTTTGTTTTTTAGATGTTTCAGGAAACACCATACACCTCTCCCGAGTGGCTGTTGGCAATTTACATCCCGCCCATCAGCATAACAAGGCTCCCAGTTCTCCATGGCCTGTCCTGCCTTTCTGGATTTTACACTTTTTTCAGATGGCCCTTTTGACCGGGGGGAAGTGAGACTTCATTGTAGTGCAGATTTCCTTTGCAAGCTTGCTTGGTTGGCCAAAAAGGGCGTATGCGTTTTTTCCTGAATATATTCAGGAAAAAACGCATACGCCCTTTTTGGCCAAGTGCATCATTGTGGACGTTCTGCCTCTTTTCCTATGCTTTAAATGCAATTCCAGTCTACCTCCTGAAATCGGTTTCCTGCAATTCTGCCCCGCTTTCAAGTCCTCTTGGCAGCCTTACTTCAGTATATTTTTGGACGATAGCTGTCATTTATAAGTCTGCAGGTTTGTGAATTACAGTGCCCCTGAGCTCCTTTCTTCAACTCGCTTTCTTGTGAGCTGGCCGCAACACCGCAGGATTGCTTCAGGCCCTAATCTGGTTCCGGCACGGCACGCTGAGCCTTTGGTTAATTCCTCTTCCTGGTGGGAAATGAGAGTTAAATTTGCCCGTCCAGACACCTCCAGCTAGTCTCTCATTGGTTCTCCCTATTCCTGTTCATCTTCCTCAGAAATTGCAAATGGGCCAAACAGGAGGTTAAAGGCACTGACTCTCCAAGTCGGGAGAGTGTTTGTAAAGCGTCTGGAATGTTACATCCGAGTACCAGGGGACGAGAAGCGAGACATATTGGAACACGTCTCCCGATCACACGGTTGATCATACTCTGGGTTCCACGTGCATGTTTTAGCTGAAGGAAGAATCCCTTAAACCTGGAGAGTTGAGACCCGTGGAATGGGTACCATGCAATATGACTTCAAAGGGTCTTCATTTGCTCACCGAACCTCTCCAATCCTATCACTGCTGCGTTTATGCCCCTGTACACACGCTTGATTTTCTTTCAGAGACATAGCAATCCATAGGTTTTAAGATACTTACTAGTCAGGTACATTCTTAGGCGTTTAATATGGGGTGTTGAGTCCATTTCGTTGAGCAAGGGGTAGTTCTTGTCTACTCCATATTTGGCTTAAGGAACTTTATCTGTGCTCATTTCAATCTCTGGTTTTATGCAGCACCCCAACTCACCTTTCCCCTTAAGCAAGCATAAGTTGGTTTCCTAAATTTGAGACCCTGTTCTGTTTTGTAATCCAGTTCCTGTGTAGCCAAGTTTACATTCCGTGTATTAATGATATCTTATGATGTTTCTTTTTCTGTGTGACTTATTTCAGTTAGAATCATCATACCTGAATCCACTCATTATGCTGCTACGGGCCTGATGACATAGATTTCATTGCTGAGTGATATTGCATTGTACGTAAGTACCACAACTTCTTTATCCATTTTTCACTTTCTGCGATATTGAACTTGTACCGTAAACGAGGTTCTTGTAAACAGAGCCGTCCCAAACTTTGGGGCGGCTGTGTCTTTTTGATTTTAATTTCCCTAAGCTATAGGACCATAAGTGGAAGTGCCCTAGGCTCTGTTGCTTTGTTTTTTAGATGTTTCAGGAAACACTATACACCTCTCCCGAGTGGCTGTTGGCAATTTACATCCCGCCCATCAGCATAACAAGGCTCCCAGTTCTCCATGGCCTGTCCTGCCTTTCTGGATTTTACACTTTTTTCAGATGGCCCTTTTGACCGGGGGGAAGTGAGACTTCATTGTAGTGCAGATTTCCTTTGCAAGCTTGCTTGGTTGGCCAAAAAGGGCGTATGCGTTTTTTCCTGAATATATTCAGGAAAAAACGCATACGCCCTTTTTGGCCAAGTGCATCATTGTGGACGTTCTGCCTCTTTTCCTATGCTTTAAATGCAATTCCAGTCTACCTCCTGAAATCGGTTTCCTGCAATTCTGCCCCGCTTTCAAGTCCTCTTGGCAGCCTTACTTCAGTATATTTTTGGACGATAGCTGTCCTTTATAACTCTGCAGGTTTGTGAATTACAGTGCCCCTGAGCTCCTTTCTTCAACTCGCTTTCTTGTGAGCTGGCCGCAACACCGCAGGATTGCTTCAGGCCCTAATCTGGTTCCGGCACGGCACGCTGAGCCTTTGGTTAATTCCTCTTCCTGGTGGGAAATGAGAGTTAAATTTGCCCGTCCAGACACCTCCAGCTAGTCTCTCATTGGTTCTCCCTATTCCTGTTCATCTTCCGCAGAAATTGCAAATGGGCCAAACAGGAGGTTAAAGGCACTGACTCTCCAAGTCGGGAGAGTGTTAGTAAAGCGTCTGGAATGTTACACCCGAGTACCAGGGGACGAGAATTGAGACATATTGGAACACGTCTCCCGATCACACGGTTGATCATACTCTGGGTTCCACGTGCATGTTTTAGCTGAAGGAAGAATCCCTTAAACCTGGAGAGTTGAGACCCGTGGAATGGGTACCATGCAATATGACTTCAAAGGGTCTTCATTTGCTCACCGAACCTCTCCAATCCTATCACTGCTGCGTTTATGCCCCTGTACACACGCTTGATTTTCTTTCAGAGACATAGCAATCCATAGGTTTTAAGATACTTACTAGTCAAGTACATTCTTAGGCGTTTAATATGGGGTGTTGAGTCCATTTCGTTGAGCAAGGAGTAGTTCTTGTCTATTCCATATTTGGCTTAAGGAACTTTATCTGTGCTCATTTCAATCTCTGGTTTTATGCAGCACCCCAACTCACCTTTCCCCTTAAGCAAGCATAAGTTGGTTTCCTAAATTTGAGACCCTGTTCTGTTTTGTAATCCAGTTCCTGTGTAGCCAAGTTTACATTCCGTGTATTAATGATATCTTATGATGTTTCTTTTTCTGTGTGACTTATTTCAGTTAGAATCATCATACCTGAATCCACTCATTATGCTGCTACGGGCCTGATGACATAGATTTCATTGCTGAGTGATATTGCATTGTACGTAAGTACCACAACTTCTTTATCCATTTTTCACTTTCTGCGATATTGAACTTGTACCGTAAACGAGGTTCTTGTAAACAGAGCCGTCCCAAACTTTGGGGTGGCTGTGTCTTTTTGATTTTAATTTCCCTAAGCTATAGGACCATAAGTGGAAGTGCCCTAGGCTCTGTTGCTTTGTTTTTTAGATGTTTCAGGAAACACTATACACCTCTCCCGAGTGGCTGTTGGCAATTTACATCCCGCCCATCAGCATAACAAGGCTCCCAGTTCTCCATGGCCTGTCCTGCCTTTCTGGATTTTACACTTTTTTCAGATGGCCCTTTTGAGCGGGGGGGAAGTGAGACTTCATTGTAGTGCAGATTTCCTTTGCAAGCTTGCTTGGTTGGCCAAAAAGGGCGTATGCGTTTTTTCCTGAATATATTCAGGAAAAAACGCATACGCCCTTTTTGGCCAAGTGCATCATTGTGGACGTTCTGCCTCTTTTCCTATGCTTTAAATGCAATTCCAGTCTACCTCCTGAAATCGGTTTCCTGCAATTCTGCCCCGCTTTCAAGTCCTCTTGGCAGCCTTACTTCAGTATATTTTTGGACGATAGCTGTCATTTATAACTCTGCAGGTTTGTGAATTACAGTGCCCCTGAGCTCCTTTCTTCAACTCGCTTTCTTGTGAGCTGGCCGCAACACTGCAGGATTGCTTCAGGCCCTAATCTGGTTCCGGCACGGCACGCTGAGCCTTTGGTTAATTCCTCTTCCTGGTGGGAAATGAGAGTTAAATTTGCCCGTCCAGACACCTCCAGCTAGTCTCTCATTGGTTCTCCCTATTCCTGTTCATCTTCCGCAGAAATTGCAAATGGGCCAAACAGGAGGTTAAAGGCACTGACTCTCCAAGTCGGGAGAGTGTTAGTAAAGCGTCTGGAATGTTACACCCGAGTACCAGGGGACGAGAATTGAGACATATTGGAACACGTCTCCCGATCACACGGTTGATCATACTCTGGGTTCCACGTGCATGTTTTAGCTGAAGGAAGAATCCCTTAAACCTGGAGAGTTGAGACCCGTGGAATGGGTACCAAGCAATATGACTTCAAAGGGTCTTCATTTGCTCACCGAACCTCTCCAATCCTATCACTGCTGCGTTTATGCCCCTGTACACACGCTTGATTTTCTTTCAGAGACGTAGCAATCCATAGGTTTTAAGATACTTACTAGTCAGGTACATTCTTAGGCGTTTAATATGGGCTGTTGAGTCCATTTCGCTGAGCAAGGAGTAGTTCTTGTCTATTCCATATTTGGCTTAAGAAACTTTATCTGTGCTCATTTCAATCTCTGGTTTTATGCAGCACCCCAACTCTCCTTTCCACTTAAGCAAGCATAAGTTGGTTTTCTAAATTTGAGACCCTGTTCTGTTTTGTAATCCAGTTCCTGTGTAGCCAAGTTTACATTCCGTGTATTAGTGATATCTTATGATGTTTCTTTTTCTGTGTGACTTATTTCAGTTAGAATCATCATACCTGAATCCACTCATTATGCTGCTACGGGCCTGATGACATAGATTTCATTGCTGAGTGATATTGCATTGTACGTAAGTACCACAACTTCTTTATCCATTTTTCACTTTCTGCGATATTGAACTTGTACCGTAAACGAGGTTCTTGTAAACAGAGCCGTCCCAAACTTTGGGGTGGCTGTGTCTTTTTGATTTTAATTTCCCTAAGCTATAGGACCATAAGTGGAAGTGCCCTAGGCTCTGTTGCTTTGTTTTTTAGATGTTTCAGGAAACACTATACACCTCTCCCGAGTGGCTGTTGGCAATTTACATCCCGCCCATCAGCATAACAAGGCTCCCAGTTCTCCATGGCCTGTCCTGCCTTTCTGGATTTTACACTTTTTTCAGATGGCCCTTTTGAGCGGGGGGGAAGTGAGACTTCATTGTAGTGCAGATTTCCTTTGCAAGCTTGCTTGGTTGGCCAAAAAGGGCGTATGCGTTTTTTCCTGAATATATTCAGGAAAAAACGCATACGCCCTTTTTGGCCAAGTGCATCATTGTGGACGTTCTGCCTCTTTTCCTATGCTTTAAATGCAATTCCAGTCTACCTCCTGAAATCGGTTTCCTGCAATTCTGCCCCGCTTTCAAGTCCTCTTGGCAGCCTTACTTCAGTATATTTTTGGACGATAGCTGTCATTTATAACTCTGCAGGTTTGTGAATTACAGTGCCCCTGAGCTCCTTTCTTCAACTCGCTTTCTTGTGAGCTGGCCGCAACACTGCAGGATTGCTTCAGGCCCTAATCTGGTTCCGGCACGGCACGCTGAGCCTTTGGTTAATTCCTCTTCCTGGTGGGAAATGAGAGTTAAATTTGCCCGTCCAGACACCTCCAGCTAGTCTCTCATTGGTTCTCCCTATTCCTGTTCATCTTCCGCAGAAATTGCAAATGGGCCAAACAGGAGGTTAAAGGCACTGACTCTCCAAGTCGGGAGAGTGTTAGTAAAGCGTCTGGAATGTTACACCCGAGTACCAGGGGACGAGAATTGAGACATATTGGAACACGTCTCCCGATCACACGGTTGATCATACTCTGGGTTCCACGTGCATGTTTTAGCTGAAGGAAGAATCCCTTAAACCTGGAGAGTTGAGACCCGTGGAATGGGTACCAAGCAATATGACTTCAAAGGGTCTTCATTTGCTCACCGAACCTCTCCAATCCTATCACTGCTGCGTTTATGCCCCTGTACACACGCTTGATTTTCTTTCAGAGACGTAGCAATCCATAGGTTTTAAGATACTTACTAGTCAGGTACATTCTTAGGCGTTTAATATGGGCTGTTGAGTCCATTTCGCTGAGCAAGGAGTAGTTCTTGTCTATTCCATATTTGGCTTAAGAAACTTTATCTGTGCTCATTTCAATCTCTGGTTTTATGCAGCACCCCAACTCTCCTTTCCACTTAAGCAAGCATAAGTTGGTTTTCTAAATTTGAGACCCTGTTCTGTTTTGTAATCCAGTTCCTGTGTAGCCAAGTTTACATTCCGTGTATTAGTGATATCTTATGATGTTTCTTTTTCTGTGTGACTTATTTCAGTTAGAATCATCATACCTGAATCCACTCATTATGCTGCTATGGGCCTGATGACATAGATTTCATTGCTGAGTGATATTGCATTGTACGTAAGTACCACAACTTCTTTATCCATTTTTCACTTTCTGCGATATTGAACTTGTACCGTAAACGAGGTTCTTGTGAACAGAGCCGTCCCAAACTTTGGGGTGGCTGTGTCTTTTTGATTTTAATTTCCCTAAGCTATAGGACCATAAGTGGAAGTGCCCTAGGCTCTGTTGCTTTGTTTTTTAGATGTTTCAGGAAACACCATACACTTCTCCCGAGTGGCTGTTGGCAATTTACATCCCGCCCATCAGCATAACAAGGCTCCCAGTTCTCCATGGCCTGTCCTGCCTTTCTGGATTTTACACTTTTTTCAGATGGCCCTTTTGACTGGGGGGAAGTGAGACTTCATTGTAGTGCAGATTTCCTTTGCAAGCTTGCTTTGTTGGCCAAAAAGGGCGTATGCGTTTTTTCCTGAATATATTCAGGAAAAAACGCATACGCCGTTTTTGGCCAAGTGCATCATTGTGGACGTTCTGCCTCTTTTCCTATGCTTTAAATGCAATTCCAGTCTACCTCCTGAAATCGGTTTCCTGCAATTCTGCCCCGCTTTCAAGTCCTCTTGGCAGCCTTACTTCAGTATACTTTTGGACGATAGCTCTCATTTATAACTCTGCAGGTTTGTGAATTACACTGCCCCTGAGCTCCTTTCTTCAACTCGCTTTCTTGTGAGCTGGCCGCAACACCGCAGGATTGCTTCAGGCCCTAATCTGGTTCCGGCACGGCACGGTGAGCCTTTGGTTAACTCCTCTTCCTGGTGGGAAATGAGAGTTAAATTTGCCCGTCCAGACACCTCCAGCTAGTCTCTCTTTGGCTCTCACTATTCCTGTTCATCTTCCGCAGAAATTGCAAACTGGGCCAAACAGGAGGTTAAAGGCACTGACTCTCCAAGTCGGGAGAGTGTTAGTAAAGCATCTGGAATGTTGCACCCGAGTACCAGGGGACGAGAACTGAGACATATTGGAACAAGTCTCCCGATCACATGGTTGATCATACTCTGGGTTCCACGTGCATGTTTTAGCTGAAGGAAGAATCCCTTAAACCTGGAGAGTTGAGACCCGTGGAATGGGTACCATGCAATATGACTTCAAAGGGTCTTCATTTGCTCACCGAACCTCTCCAATCCTATCACTGCTGCGTTTATGCCCCTGTACACACGCTTGATTTTCTTTCAGAGACATAGCAATCCATAGGTTTTAAGATACTTACTAGTCAGGTACATTCTTAGGCGTTTAATATGGGGTGTTGAGTCCATTTCGTTGAGCAAGGAGTAGTTCTTGTCTATTCCATATTTGGCTTAAGGAACTTTATCTGTGCTCATTTCAATCTCTGGTTTTATGCAGCACCCCAACTCACCTTTCCCCTTAAGCAAGCATAAGTTGGTTTTCTAAATTTGAGACCCTGTTCTGTTTTGTAATCCAGTTCCTGTGTAGCCAAGTTTACATTCCGTGTATTAGTGATATCTTCTGATGTTTCTTTTTCTGTGTGACTTATTTCAGTTAGAATCATCATACCTGAATCCACTCATTATGCTGCTACGGGCCTGATGACATAGATTTCATTGCTGAGTGATATTGCATTGTACGTAAGTACCACAACTTCTTTATCCATTTTTCACTTTCTGCGATATTGAACTTGTACCGTAAACGAGGTTCTTGTAAACAGAGCCGTCCCAAACTTTGGGGTGGCTGTGTCTTTTTGATTTTAATTTCCCTAAGCTATAGGACCATAAGTGGAAGTGCCCTAGGCTCTGTTGCTTTGTTTTTTAGATGTTTCAGGAAACACCATACACCTCAACCGAGTGGCTCTTGGCAATTTACATCCCGCCCATCAGCATAACAAGGCTCCAAGTTCTCCATGGCCTGTCCTGCCTTTCTTGATTTTACACTTTTTTCAGATGGCCCTTTTGACCGGGGGGAAGTGAGACTTCATTGTAGTGCAGATTTCCTTTGCAAGCTTGCTTGGTTGGCCAAAAAGGGCGTATGCGTTTTTTCCTGAATATATTCAGGAAAAAACGCATACGCCCTTTTTGGCCAAGTGCATCATTGTGGACGTTCTGCCTCTTTTCCTATGCTTTAAATGCAATTCCAGTCTACCTCCTGAAATCGGTTTCCTGCAATTCTGCCCCGCTTTCAAGTCCTCTTGGCAGCCTTACTTCAGTATATTTTTGGACGATAGCTGTCATTTATAACTCTGCAGGTTTGTGAATTACACTGCCCCTGAGCTCCTATCTTCAACTCGCTTTCTTGTGAGCTGGCCGCAACACCGCAGGATTGCTTCAGGCCCTAATCTGGTTCCGGCACGGCATGCTGAGCCTTTGGTTAATTCCTCTTCCTGGTGGGAAATGAGAGTTAAATTTGCCCGTCCAGACACCTCCAGCTAGTCTCTCATTGGTTCTCACTATTCCTGTTCATCTTCCGCAGAAATTGCAAATGGGCCAAACAGGAGGTTAAAGGCACTGACTTTCCAAGTCGGGAGAGTGTTAGTAAAGCATCTGGAATGTTGCACCCGAGTACCAGGGTCGAGAACTGAGACATATTGGAACTCCTCTCCCGATCACACGGTTGATCATACTCTGCGTTCCACATGCATATTTTAGCTGAAGGAAGAATCCCTTAAACCTGGAGAGTTGAGACCTGTGGCATGGGTACCATGCAATATGACTTCAAAGGGTCTTCATTTGCTCACCGAACCTCTCCAATCCTATCACTGCTGCGTTTATGCCCCTGTACACACTCTTGATTTTCTTTCAGAGACATAGCAATCCATAGGTTTTAAGATACTTACTAGTCAGGTACATTCTTAGGCGTTTAATATGGGGTGTTGAGTCCATTTCGTTGAGCAAGGAGTAGCTCTTGTCTATTCCATATTTGGCTAAAGGAACTTTATCTGTGCTCATTTCAATCTCTGGTTTTATGCAGCACCCCAACTCACCTTTCCCCTTAAGCAAGCATAAGTTGGTTTTCTAAATTTGAGACCCTGTTCTGTTTTGTAATACAGTTCCTGTGTAGCCAAGTTTACATTCCGTGTATTAGTGATATCTTATGATGTTTCTTTTTCTGTGTGACTTATTTCAGTTAGAATCATCATACCTGAATCCACTCATTATGCTGCTACGGGCCTGATGACATAGATTTCATTGCTGAGTGATATTGCATTGTACGTAAGTACCACAACTTCTTTATCCATTTTTCACTTTCTGCGATATTGAACTTGTACCGTAAACGAGGTTCTTGTGAACAGAGCCGTCCCAAACTTTGGGGTGGCTGTGTCTTTTTGATTTTAATTTCCCTAAGCTATAGGACCATAAGTGGAAGTGCCCTAGGCTCTGTTGCTTTGTTTTTTAGATGTTTCAGGAAACACCATACACTTCTCCGGAGTGGCTGTTGGCAATTTACATCCCGCCCATCAGCATAACAAGGCTCCCAGTTCTCCATGGCCTGTCCTGCCTTTCTGGATTTTACACTTTTTTCAGATGGCCCTTTTGACCGGGGGGAAGTGAGACTTCATTGTAGTGCAGATTTCCTTTGCAAGCTTGCTTGGTTGGCCAAAAAGGGCGTATGCGTTTTTTCCTGAATATATTCAGGAAAAAACGCATACGCCCTTTTTGGCCAAGTGCATCATTGTGGACGTTCTGCCTCTTTTCCTATGCTTTAAATGCAATTCCAGTCTACCTCCTGAAATCGGTTTCCTGCAATTCTGCCCCGCTTTCAAGTCCTCTTGGCAGCCTTACTTCAGTATATTTTTGGACGATAGCTCTCATTTATAACTCTGCAGGTTTGTGAATTACACTGCCCCTGAGCTCCTTTCTTCAACTCGCTTTCTTGTGAGCTGGCCGCAACACCGCAGGATTGCTTCAGGCCCTAATCTCGTTCCGGCACGGCACGCTGAGCCTTTGGTTAACTCCTCTTCCTGGTTGGAAATGAGAGTTAAATTTGCCCGTCCAGACACCTCCAGCTAGTCTCTCTTTGGCTCTCACTATTCCTGTTCATCTTCCGCAGAAATTGCAAACTGGGCCAAACAGGAGGTTAAAGGCACTGACTCTCCAAGTCGGGAGAGTGTTAGTAAAGCATCTGGAATGTTGCACCCGAGTACCAGGGGACGAGAACTGAGACATATTGGAACAAGTCTCCCGATCACATGGTTGATCATACTCTGGGTTCCACGTGCATGTTTTAGCTGAAGGAAGAATCCCTTAAACCTGGAGAGTTGAGACCCGTGGAATGGGTACCATGCAATATGACTTCAAAGGGTCTTCATTTGCTCACCGAACCTCTCCAATCCTATCACTGCTGCGTTTATGCCCCTGTACACACGCTTGATTTTCTTTCAGAGACATAGCAATCCATAGGTTTTAAGATACTTACTAGTCAGGTACATTCTTAGGCGTTTAATATGGGATGTTGATTCCATTTCGTTGAGCAAGGAGTAGTTCTTGTCTATTCCATATTTGGCTTAAGAAACTTTATCTGTGCTCATTTCAGTCTCTGGTTTGATGCAGCACCCCAACTCACCTTTTCGCTTAAGCAAGCATAAGTTGGTTTTCTAAATTTGAGACCCTGTTCTGATTTGTAATCCAGTTCCTGTGTAGCCAAGTTTACATTCCGTGTATTAGTGATATCTTATGATGTTTCTTTTTCTGTGTGACTTATTTCAGTTAGAATCATCATACCTGAATCCACTCATTATGCTGCTACGGGCCTGATGACATAGATTTCATTGCTGAGTGATATTGCATTGTACGTAAGTACCACAACTTCTTTATCCATTTTTCACTTTCTGCGCTATTGAACTTGTACCATAAACGAGGTTCTTGTAAACAGAGCCGTCCCAAACTTTGGGGCGGCTGTGTCTTTTTGATTTTAATTTCCCTAAGCTATAAGACCATAAGTGGAAGTGCCCTAGGCTCTGTTGCTTTGTTTTTTAGATGTTTCAGGAAACACCATACACCTCTCCCGAGTGGTTGTTGGCAATTTACATCCCGCCCATCAGCATAACAAGGCTCCCAGTTCTCCATGGCCTGTCCTGCCTTTCTGGATTTTACACTTTTTTCAGATGGCCCTTTTGACCGGGGGGAAGTGAGACTTCATTGTAGTGCAGATTTCCTTTACAAGCTTGCTTGCTTGGCCAAAAAGTGCGTATGCGTTTTTTCCTGAATATATTCAGGAAAAAACGCATACGCCCTTTTTGGCCAAGTGCATCATTGTGGACGTTCTGCCTCTTTTCCTATGCTTTAAATGCAATTCCAGTCTACCTCCTGAAATCGGTTTCCTGCAATTCTGCTCCGCTTTCAAGTCCTCTTGACAGCCTTACTTCAGTATATTTTTGGATGATAGCTGTCATTTATAACTCTGCAGGTTTGTGAATTACAGTGCCCTTGAGCTCCTTTCTTCAACTCGCTTTCTTGTGAGCTGGCCGCAACACCGCAGGATTGCTTCAGGCCCTAATCTGGTTCCGGCACAGCACGCTGAGCCTTTGGTTAATTCCTCTTCCTGGTGGGAAATGAGAGTTAAATTTGCCCGTCCAGACACCTCCACCTAGTCTCTCATTGGTTCTTCCTATTCCTGTTCATCTTCCTCAGAAATTGCAAATGGGCCAAACAGGAGGTTAAAGGCACTGACTCTCCAAGTCGGGAGAGTGTTAGTTAAGCGTCTGGAATGTTACACCCGAGTACCAGGGGACGAGAATTGAGACATATTGGAACACGTCTCCCGATCACACAGTTGATCATACTCTGGGTTCCACGTGCATGTTTTAGCTGAAGGAAGAATCCCTTAAACCTGGAGAGTTGAGACCCGTGGAATGGATAGCATGCAATATGACTTCAAAGGGTCTTCATTTGCTCACCGAACCTCTCCAATCCTATCACTGCTGCGTTTATGCCCCTGTACACACGCTTGATTTTCTTTCGGAGACATAGCAATCCATAGGTTTGAAAATTCTTACTAGTCAGGTACATTCTTAGGCGTTTAATATGGGGTGTTGAGTCCATTTCGTTGAGCAAGGAGTAGTTCTTGTCTATTCTATATTTGGCTTAAGGAACTTTATCTGTGCTCATTTCAATCTCTGGTTTTATGCAGCACCCCAACTCACCTTTCCCCTTAAGCAAGCATAAGTTGGTTTTCTAAATTTGAGATCCTGTTCTGTTTTGTAATCCAGTTCCTGTGTAGCCAAGTTTACATCCCGTGTATTAATGATATCTTATGATGTTTCTTTTTCTGTGTGACTTATTTCAGTTAGAATCATCATACCTGAATCCACTCATTATGCTGCTACGGGCCTGATGACATAGATTTCATTGCTGAGTGATATTGCATTGTACGTAAGTACCACAACATCTTTATCCATTTTTCACTTTCTGCGATATTGAACTTGTCCCGTAAACGAGGTTCTTGTAAACAGAGCCGTCCCAAACTGTGGGGTGGCTGTGTCTTTTTGATTTTAATTTCCCTAAGCTATAGGACCATAAGTGGAAGTGCCCTAGGCTCTGTTGCTTTGTTTTTCGATGTTTCAGGAAACACCATACACTTCTCCCAAGTGGCTGTTGGCAATTTACATCCCGCCCATCAGCATAACAAGGCTCCCAGTTCTCCATGGCCTGTCCTGCCTTTCTGGATTTTACACTTTGTACAGATGGCCCTTCTGACCAGGGAGAAGTGAGACTTCATTGTAGTGCAGATTTCCTTTGCAAGCTTGCTTGGTTTTCCAAAAAGGGCGTATGCGTTTTTTCCTGAATATATTCAGGAAAAAACGCATACGCCCTTTTTGGCCAAGTGCATCATTGTGGACGTTCTGCCTCTTTTCCTATGTTTTAAATGCAATTCCAGTGTACCTACTGAAATCGGTTTCCTGCAATTCTGTCCCGCTTTCAAGTCCTCTTGGCAGCCTTACTTCAGTATATTTTTAGACAATAGCTGTCATTTATAACTCTGCAGGTTTGTGAATTACAGTGTCCCTGAGCTCCTTTCTTCAACTCGCTTTCTTGTGAGCTAGCCGCAACACCGCAGGATTGCTTCAGGCCCTAATCTGGTTCCGGCACGGCATGCTGAGCCTTTGGTGAATTCCTCTTCCTGGTGGGAAATGAGAGTTAAATTTACCCGTCCAGACACCTCCAGCTAGTCTCTCATTGGTCCTCCCTATTCCTGTTCATCTTCCGCAGAAATGGCAAACTGGGCCAAAGAGGAGGTTAAAGGCACTGACTCTCCAAGTCGGGAGAGTGTTAGTAAAGCGTCTGGAATGTTGCACCCGAGTACCAGGGGACGAGAACTGAGACATATTGGAACACGTATCCCGATCATACGGTTGATCATACTCTGGGTTCCACATGCATGTTTTAGCTGAAGGAAGAATGCCTTAAACCTGGAGAGTTGAGACCCGTGGAATGGGTACCATGCAATATGACTTCAAAGGGTCTTCATTTGCTCACCGAACCTCTCCAATCCTATCACTGCTGCGTTTATCGCCCTGTACACACGCTTCATTCTCTTTCGGAGACATAGCAATCCATAGGTTTTAAGATATTTACTAATCAGGTACATTCTTAGGCATTTAATATGGGGTGTTGAGTCCATCTCGTTGAGCAAGGAGTAGCTCTTGTCTATTCCATATTTGGCTTAAGGAACTTTATCTGTGCTCATTTCAATCTCTGGTTTTATGCAGCACCCCAACTCACCTTTCCCCTTAAGCAAGCATAAGTTGGTTTTCTAAATTTGAGACCCTGTTCTGTTTTGTAATTCAGTTCCTGTGTAGCCAAGTTTACATTCCGTGTATTAGTGATATCTTATGATGTTTCTTTTTCTGTGTGACTTATTTCAGTTAGAATCATCATACCTGAATCCACTCATTATGCTGCTACGGGCCTGATGACATAGATTTCATTGCTGAGTGATATTGCATTGTACGTAAGTACCACAACATCTTTATCCATTTTTCACTTTCTGCGATATTGAACTTATCCCGTAAACGAGGTTCTTGTAAACAGAGCCATCCCAAACTGTGGGGTGGCTGTGTCTTTTATATTTTAATTTCCCTAAGCTATAGGACCATAAGTGGAAGTGCCCTAGGCTCTGTTGCTTTGTTTTTAGATGTTTCAGGAAACACCATACACTTCTCCCAAGTGGCTATTGGCAATTTACTTCCCGCCCTTGAGCATAACAAGGCTCCCAGTTCTCCATGGCCTGTCCTGCCTTTCTGGATTTTACACTTTTTACAGATGGCCCTTCTGACCGGGGACAAGTGAGACTTCATTGTAGTGCAGATTTCCTTTGCAAGCTTGCTTGGTTTTCCAAATAGGGCGTATGTATTTTTTCCTGAATATATTCAGGAAAAAACGCACACGCCCTTTTTGGCCAAGTGCATCATTGTGGACGTTCTGCCTCTTTTCCTATGCTTTAAATGCAATTCCAGTCTACCTCCTGAAATCGGTTTCCTGCAATTCTGCCGTGCTTTCAATGCCTCTTCATAGCCTTTCCTCAATATACTTTTTGAAAATAGTTGGCCTTTATAATTCTGCACGTTTTTGAATTGCAGTTGCCCTTAGCTCCATTTTTCAGCTCTTATTTTTGTGATATTCCCTCATAACCACAGGATTCCTTCAGGCCATATTCTTCTTCTGGTACGCCTTGCTGTGCCTTTGTTTAATTCTGCTTACTGATGTTAAATTAGAGTGACATGTGCCCATTGAAACCGCTACAGCTAGTTTCTCACTGGTTCCCCCTATTCCCATTCATCCTCCGCACTAACTGCAGACTGTGCGATACCAGAACTTAAAGGCATTGACTCTCCATGTGGGGTTTTTGTTAGTAAAGCGGCATGAATGTCGATCCGGAGACCCAGGAGAGGAACAATGAGGTGCGTTTTAGAAACCTTTCCCGATCATATGGTATACCTGTCGCTGGGTTTCCCAAGCATGGTTTAGCTGTAGGAAGATTCCCTTCAACCTGGAGTGTTGGGACCCTTGGAATGAGTAGCATGAAGTATTGCATTAAACTTTCGGCAGTTGCTCACCAAAGCTCACCAATCCTCTCAGCCCCAAGTGTCCAGCCTTATGTCTTATCCAGCTGTGGGTTTATATGTGGTCAATCCAGGTTGCATCACAGCCCCTGAGCGAATATTGTAAGAATTTTTCTCTCTTTGATTGTTTCTGCGTTTTGTTTTTAAAATTTATTTCTATAATGGGGTTTAGCTCATTTTCATTGCTGTGTTTGTGCTGCTCTGCACACACTTGATTCCCTTATGAAGATATGTCAATACATGGGTCTTAAGATTCTTATTACTCAGATTTATTTCTGTGCAGTGTATTGGGTGTGTTGAGGCCAGTTCATTGAGCAAGGTGTAGATCTTGTCTAATACTTATTTGGTTTATTGAACGGTATCTGTGCTAATTTCAAACTCTGGTTTTATGCATCACCCCACCTCTCCTTTCCCCTTAAGCTGACATAAGTGTGTTTTCTAAATGTGAGACACTGTTCTGTTATGTAATTCATTTTTTGTGCAGCCATATTTACCCTCCCTCTATAAGTGATATCTTATGATATGTTTCTTTTTCTGTTTGACTAATTTCAAGTAGTATTATCGGACCTAAATCCACTCTTTATCCTTCTACTAGCCTTATTACATTGATTTCATGGTGAAGAGATATTCCATTGTACATAAGTGCCACATCTTCTTTATCCATTGTTCTCTTTCCTGGGATATTTAAGGTGTACTGAAGTTGAGGTTCTTGTAAACAGAGTAGCCCTAAACTGTGGTGTGCTTGTGTCTTGTTGATTTTTAGACTTCCCTAGATATACTCCCATGATTGGAAGTGTCCTATGCTCTGTAGCTCTGTTTTTTAGATGATTTAGGAACCACCATACACTTCTCCAGAGTGGCTCTCGGCAGTTCACACACTGCCCATCAGCGTATAAAGGCTCCCTGTTCTCCATGGCCTGTCCTGCATTTCTGGTTTTTACAATTGTTTAGGATGGCCCTTTTGACCAGTGGGAAATGAGACTTCTTTGTTGTGCACATTTGCATTGCTTGCTTGCTTCATTGCCCATAAATTGTGTATGCATTTTTTCCTGGATATAATCAGGAAAAAACGCATACGCCCTTTTGGGCCAACTGCATCATTGTCGAAATTCTGCCGCTTTTCATGTGCTTTAAAGACGAGTCCAATCTATCTCTTGAAATCTGTTTCTTGCAATTCTGTCTGCATTCAGATCCTCTTCTTTGCCTTACCTCAACATATTTTTGGACGTTAGTTTTCATTTATAACTCTGCAGATTTGTGAATTGCAGTGACCCTGAGCTCCATTTTTTAAGTTGCTCTTTTGTGAGCTGGCCTCAAATCCGCAGGATTGCTTCAGGCCCTATTTTGGCTCGGGCGAGGCGGGCTGAGCCTTTTTGCAATTCTTATTCTTAATGGGAAATTAGAGTGATATGTGCCCGTCCAAACCCCTACAACTATTCTCTCATTGGTTCCCCCTTTTCCCGTTCATCCTCCTCACAATTTGCAAAATGTGTGAAACAGAAGTTGAAATGTGCTGATTCTCCAAGTGGGGAGATTCTAAGTAACGTGGCTGGAATGGTGAACAGGAGCACCAGGAGAGGATAAATGAGCTGCATTTTAGACACATCTCCCGATCACATGGTGTACAGTCCTCTGGGTTTTCCATGCATGTTTTAGCTGTAGGAAGATCCCTTGAACCTGCAGATTTGGGACCCATTGAATGGGTACCAGGTAGTGTTACTTTAAAGGGTGTGCATTTCCTCATCCAACCTCACATTTCTCTTAGTGCAAACAGTTTCCAGCCTTATGTCTCATCCTGCTGTGGGTCTAGACGTGTTCAATCCATGTTGCATCACCGTCCCTGAGGAAAAGTTGTAAGAGGTTTTCTCTGTCTCTCTGTCGTTTATTTTTTTCAATTTATTACTATATTGGTTACAGCTTATTTTCAAAGCTCTGTTTCTTGCTGCTGTACATCCACTTGATTCACGTACAGAGAGACATCAGTAAATTCTTTTTCAGATTCTTACCAGTCGTATATATTCTTTTCCGGTGACTTGAGTGTGCTGAGTGCAGTTCTTTTAGCTACCGTGTAGGCCTTGTTGATTATCAGTTTGGTATTTGGAATGGTATCTTTGCTAATTTCAACCTCTTGGATGATGTCTCACCCCTCCCCACCTTTCCCGTTTAGCAGCCTTATGCGTGTTTTCTACATATTTGACTATGTTTTTGTTTTGTAAGTTATTTCATGTGTAGCTATTTTGGATTCCACCTTTAAGTGATATCTTATGATATGTGTCTTTTTCTTTTTGAATTATGTCACTTAGAATGATCATACGTAACTCCTCTGGAGTTGTTACAACTGGCCATATTTCATTGATTTCCAGGCTGAGTAATATTCCACTCTACATAAGTACCACATCTCTATCCATGTTTTCCCTCCAGAGACATTTAAGTTATATCCTAGTCGAGGATCTTTTAAACAGAGAGGCGGTAAATATTGGGGTGCCTGTGTCCTCTCGATTTTTGTTTTTCCCAAGATATACGCCCATGAGTGCAAGTGCCCTATGCTCTGTAGCTCATTTTTTAGATGCTTTAGTAAACACAATACACTTCTCCAGAATGGCCGTTGGCAATATACATTTCCACTATAAGTCTCACAGGGCTCCCTCTTCTCCTTGCCCTGTCCTGCATTTCTGTTGTTTACGCTTTATGAGGATGGCTCTTCTGACTGATCTGAAGTGATATCTTTTGTAGTATTGATTTCCAGTGCCCACCTGTTTGGTTGGCTAAAAAAGTGTATGCCCTTTTCTTGAATATATACAGAAAAAAACGCATACACCCTTTTTGGCCAACTGCAATGTTGGCAATGTTCAGCCCCTTTTCTTGTGCTTAATGGTGAGTCCTTTCTACCTCCTCAAATCCCTTTCCTGCCATTCTCCCTTGCTTACAAGTCCTTTTCTCTGACTTTCCTCAAGACATTTTTCAGTGATAGATATTTTCAACTCTGCAGTTCGTGAATTTTACTGCCCCTGAGTTCCATTGTTCAACTTGTGTTTATGGGAACTGGCCACAAAGCAGTGGGATTTCCTCAAGCCCTATACTGTTTCCATGGGCAACCCTAGCCTTTGGTCAATTCGTCTTCCTGATTGGAAATTAGAGTGACATGTGCCTGTCTGAACACCTAGGACTTGTCTCTCATTGTTCCTCATCCTTCCGCTTCATCCTCTGGACAAATTCCAAACTGTACGCAACAGGATGTTGACAGTGCTGCCATCTCCAAGTGGGGAGACTGTTAGTAAAGACGCTGGAGGGGCGAACCCGAGCACCAGGAGATGAGGAGATGAGATGCCTTTTCCAAACTCTTCCCGATCAGACGGTATACCATCCTCTGGGTGTGACAGACATGTTTTAGCAGTAGGAAGAGTCCCATTCATGTAAGGAGAACACCAGGGCTTTTTCAAAATCAGTGTCTCCCCGAAACCCAAACTGGGGAATTTTTTAAGCTACGGCTACACATATGTTCATTAAGGGCCTTGGGAAGTAGGCAGAGTTCAAACTTTAGATGATTGAAGTCTTCAGGGTCAGAAGCACTCACCACCAGCTTCCCTTAGGTTACACTTTAACTGTCATTGATAGATGATGTCAATAAAAATATCTATTCTTTTTCAGATTATTTCCCCTTATAGGTTATTGCAAAATGTTGAGTGTAGTTCCCTGTGCTATACAGTAGTTCCTTGTTGATGATCTATTTTATACATAGCAGTGTGTATGTGTTAATCCCAAACTGTTAGTTTATCCCTCCTCCCACCTTTCCCCTTTGGTAATAATAAATTATAAGATTTTATACTTCTCAGAAATGGGAGAGCTGAAAGAGAGGTATCATTTTCAATGGAAAAGCATTTAAAACAAGATTGAAGCTTTAACCAAGATTATTAGATGTACATCTTTGGAAAGAAATCACTTCGTTTCTCTAATATTGACCTGACAAATAAGACAAACCTTTTCACTGAACTTGCTTATAATAAAGTGATGGAAATAGCCAATGGAAGCGTTAGAAACATCTTATTTTACCCGAGCCTTATACACTGTTCTATGTTAACTACAGTTTGGCTCACACATCTGTTCATTGAGGTTACAATAGTCTCAATTTCTGTTACTGATCCTCCAGAGTGGACCCCAACAAGTGTCCCCCTGCCCAGTGTCATTGGGGCCAACAGATCGAGGCTGAGTTTGGTTCACAAGCAAAGGAAACTTTATATTTTGATCAGAGAATGGAGAGGTGAGAGCATGCACTACCCCGTGGGCTGTGGGCTGGGCTGCTGTGTAGAGATCCTGTCAGAGTCAGTGGGAGGGAGGGGGCGGAGCTCTGGAGGGCCGGGTTGGCTGCAGCTCAGGCTCTATATCGCGGAGTCTGCACTGGGCCCCAGGAGCTGAGGTGTCGTCCCAGCCATTCTGCACTAGGAAATCTGGTCTGAAGTGCCGGGTGTGGAACCTCTGCATGCGAGACCCTAGGAGTATGTGAAATTAGACAAAGCACAAAGGATAAAAAAGGTCAGACTTGACTTTATTGCCCAGATTCCATTTTTATCTCCCAGGGATTTTTAATGGGCTTTGCTGGGGACAAACCCCTCCTCTGCCTTTTGTCCCGTTCCTCATTCTTGGAGTGCTGAGGGTGCAGACCCTTCTTCTGTAACTGCTGAGTGCTGAGTTGGGAGCCCTCATACCCAGGGACGAGGGTCAGAACTTCTCCCCAGCAGCCTCCAGGTGACGTTGATTGTCCCCAGGCCCCCTGCCTCCTTGCTCGTCCGCCTGAGCACCAGCATTGGAAGTGTTATAGATTCTAATGACCTTTAAGGGTTCAGGAAAGAGATGTGCAGAGATGCTGTGGGGGCCGGTTTCACCCCGCCCCACATTTGTTCGGCCACCTTAGGCTGACCGTTTCTGCCAGCCTAGATGCTCTGACCAGTAGTCTGCGCTTTCTTCAATTAGGCCCCTGAATTAACGTACAAACAGCACCAGGTGTCAGAGCCCTGCCCGCTCAACTCCCAGACAGTCCAGGGTCAGTGGTGATCAAGGACCATGATGGCCACTGAGTCAACAGCCTTTTGAAGTAAACAGGAGTCCAGCCAGTCTTATTGGCCACCATCAGCATGGTGTCTGTAGGCTTTTCTATGGTGACAGTGTGATATACGGTTCCCCCACCAAGATTATTAGCTCCCCTCTGGGTGCAGTAAGTCCTGCAAGCAGTAGTCTACTCTTTTGGGACACACTCTTGTTGTTTTATGAGAGAAACTCCAGGTCAAGTGATGTTCACACGAGTCGTCATCGTGCCCTGTTGCCCCCGGTTATCTCTCTGGATGTTGGAGTTGGAGGGCCTCCTCACTCGAGGTTGGTGTGCCCACGGAGCGAACCCTGCAACTTCAGGGTATGGTTGGTGGTTAGGATCACCACGTGGGGTCCTTTTCCCTTAGGAGGGAGGTGGCCTTTTGGGCTGCTGATTTCCAGGTTTTTAGATACCGCCAGTATCTTGGCCAGATGTGGCAGTAGGCCAAGCCCCTTGGTGACCGTAGTTTATCCTACCTGGATGGCATTCTTGCATTGTTCCATTTCAAGTGGTCCCAGTTTTTGCACTAATTCTCCAATGGCGATTCACCTTTCACCAGGAATGTAAAGATCAAAGGGTTTAGCTAAATTAGGGAGTTCCAGGGCAAGGGTCTGAATTGACTGCTCTTTCCATTCTTGAAAGGCCACTTCTGGATTCTATTCAAAAGGATCATCATCTTTTCCTTTCAGTGTTTCATATAGAGGCCCAGCTAGTAGACTGTAGTTAGGGATCCAGAAGCAGCAAACCCTGGCCTCCCCAGGAACCCCTAAGCTGTCTTCTAGTTTTAGAAAGGGGTAAGGCTGAAAATGGTTTCTTCCCTTTCCTGGGATGGGCTTCTCCGACCTTCTGTGAGAATGAAGCCCAGGCAGGTCACCGCAGTCTGTGATATTTGAGCTTTTTCTTGGACAACTTCTATCCTTTATTGGCTTGGTAGTTCAGAGGCCTCCTTAGTAGGGCTGGTGATCAGAATGTCGTCTGTGTACTGAAGGAGGGTTTCCTTTTCCAGAGGTAGAACTTTTAGGTCTTTAGCTAAGCTTTCCCCAAAGATGGTGTGGGAATTTTTGCACCCTTGGGGCAAGACGGCCCGGAAGTATTGTTTTAGTTGTATGTTGAGTCCTGCCACCCACAAGCCAAAATTTCTTGTGACTCTGGGACTAATGGAATACAAAAGAAGGCATCATTGAAGACTAATACAGAATACCATGTCCTGGTGGTTGGTAGAATGACCAGCAGGGTGTAGGAATTAGGAGCAACTGGAGGTATATCCTCGGTGGCTTCACTGACTGTCCTGACATCCTTTACCAGGTCCCCAGCAGCCCATGGGGCTCTCGTGGTCAGACCAATCCCAGAATATGGAGCTCACCTGGGCAGGTACCCCACCCCCACCCCAGCCCACGGGGCTCTCGTGGTCAGGCCCCTCCCAGGATACAGAGCTACCCTTGCAGGTACCGTGGCAGGGCTGGGCACACAGGAACCGTGCACATAGCCCTCATTGCAGAGCACCCCCAGCTCACCTGTCGCTCAGAGCTGACACAGAGCACCTCAGAGCAGGACTTGAACTAACAAACAGCAGCTGCGACAGGTCTGTGACCCTGGGCATCACTCTGTGCGGCCTCCCTCCACCTGGTCTTCCAGAGACTTCCACTGCACCCGGGGCACCAGGCCTCTGTCTCCAACCACCACCCACCCCTCCTCTCCCTGACTCCTGGGTTCCTCTCATTAGGAGAGGGTTTTCTTGAAGTTGTCTCCCACTCATGGGCCAGATAAAATGATTAGAAAACAAGCCAAAGCTGCAGCCCCTTGTCTATCCTGACTCTCAGGAGCCCACACCTGTTCCTTGGACCTGGCCGGTTCAGCAAGTTCCATTTTCTGCAACTGTGAGCCCCTGAGGGGTGATGATTGGCTGAGCTGGGCAGCCTAACCGTGCTGGCCAGCCCTCCCCAGGTGTGCCTGGGTTGAGATCAATATAAATACCACTCCAGGCAGCAAGAGCCCCTGCAGCCGTGCCTGACGCCATTTTCTCTGCCCTGTCAGCAGTCTCGGGGCTGGGCTGGTGGGAGGGAGTGAGAGGCCACGGCTTTGTGGGTGGCCCAGTGTGAGTGGGGCTCTGCTGGACTTTCTGCAGCAGTTGCCAGGCTGCCACCTGCTAAAGAAGAGGATGTGTCACCCATACCTGCTGCTGGAATTTCTCCCTGGGCAGAGGTGAGGAAGGAAAAAAGCAGTGGGGGCAGGGACAGGACGGGTATCTCAGGCAGGGAAATGGAAATCTTCCAGAAGAGCACCCAGGGCCAGGACCATCCTGGCTGGCCTGCAGGCACCAAGTCGGCCGGCATGCTGTCACTCGTGTGGCTCTATGGCCCTTCCTCTAGGCTTTCAAGTCCTTGTATATATTCAGGTGTTTTACCTGGCACGGGTGGGAACAGTTCAGCAGCAGCTGGCCTGGGGCTCATCTCACGTTTACTCACAGATGCCTCGGCATGGTCCCCCAGGCTTGTAATGAGGACACTCCTTGTGGGGTGGCTGCTGGCTGCATGCGAGCGGAATCCCCACCTCTGACCAACTTCAGAATTGTCTATCACTGGAGCAAGTGCCCTGATTGGGTTTTCATCTGTATAACTGGTGGGTTCTGTTTTGTTTTTTTCTTTTTTGTTTCAAGGTAGGTTTTATTCCTCTTTTTTGTACTTATGGATGTAAGCATGGAAATAATTCATTCATATAAATACATGTATGTGAAGGGAATAACATTTTTCCGTTTTTTAAAAAATTTTATTTTTCATTTTATTTTATTTATTTTTTATACAGCAGGTTCTTATTGGTTATCTATTTTATACATATAAATGTATACATGTCAATCCCAATCTCCCAACTCCTCCCACCGCCACCCCCCCCCATGGCTTTCCCCTCTTTGTGTCCATACATTTGTTCTCTACATCTGTGTCTCTATTTCTTCCCTTCAAACCGGTTAATCTGTACAGTTTTTCTAGGTTCCACATATATGCGTTAATATACAATATTTGTTTTTCTCTTTCTGACTTACTTCACTCTGTATGACAGTCTCTAGATCCATCGACGTCTCTACAAATGACCCAATTTCATTCCTTTTTATGGCTAATAGTCCATTTTATATATGTACCACATCTTTATCCATTTGTCTGTCTGTGGGCATTTAGGTTGCTTCCATTACCTGGCTATTGTAAATAGTGCTGCAATGAACATTGTGGTGAATGTGTCTTTTTGATTTATGGTTTTCTCTGGGTATATGCCCAGTAGTGGGTTGCTGGATCATATGGTAATTCTATTTTTAGTTTTTTAAGGAACCTCCATACTGTTCTCCATAGTGACTATCAATTTACATTCCCACCAATCGTGGAAGAGGGTTCCTTTTCTCCACACCCTCTCCAGCATTTGTTGTTTGTAGATTTTCTGATGATGCCCATTCTAACAGGTGTGAGGTGATACCACATTGTAGTTTTGATTTGCATTTCTCTAATAATTAGTGATGTAGAGCAGCTTTTCATTGCTCCTTGGCCATCTCTACGTCTTTTTGGAAGAAATGTCTATTTAGATCTTCTGCCCATTTTTGTATTGGGTTGTTTGTTTTTTTAATATTGAGCTGCATCAGCTGTTTATATATATTGGAGATTAATCCTTTGTCCATTGATTCAGTTGCAAATATATTCTCCCATTCTGAGGGTTGTCTTTTTGTGTTTGTAGTTTCCATTGCTTTGCAAAAGCTTTTACGTTTCATTAGGTCCCATTTGTTTAGTTTTCTTTTTTATGTCATTACTCTAGGAGGTGGATCAAAAAAGATCTTGCTGTGATTTATGTTAGAGTATTCTTCCTATGTTTTCCTCTAAGAGTTTTATACTGTCCGGTCTTACATTAAGGTCTCTAATCCATTTTGAATTTATTTTTGTGTATGGTGTTAGGGGGTGTTCTAATTTCATTCTTTTACATGTAGCTGTCCATTTTTCCCAGCACCACTGATTGAAGACACTGTCTTTTCTCCATTGTATAGTCTTGCCTACTTTGTCATAGATTAGTTGACCATAGGTGTGTAGGTTTATCTCTGGGCTTCTTTCTTTTTTATTTTCCTTTTACACCTTTATTGGAGTATAATTGCTTTACAATGGAGTGTCAGTTTCTGCTGTATAACAAAGTGAATCAATTATACATATACATATATCACCATATCCCCTCCCACCCTCCACATCCCACCCCTTTAGGTGGTCGCAAAGCACCGAGTTGATCTCCCTGTGCTATGTGGCTGCTTCCCAGTAGCTATCGATGTTACATTTGGTAATGTATATATGTCCATGGCACTCTCTCACTTCGTCCCAGCTTACCCTTCCCCCTCCCTGTGTCCTCAAGTCCTTTCTCTATGTCTGTGTCCTTAATCCTGTCCTGCCCCTAGGTTCTTCATAAACTTTTTTCTTTAGATTCCATATATCTCTGTTAGCACACGGTATTTATTTTTCTCTTTCTGACTCACTTCACTGTGTAGGACAGACTCTAAGTCCATCCCCCTCACTACAAATAACTCAGTTTTGTTTCTTTTTATGGCTGAGTAATATTCCATTTATATATGTGCCAGATATTCTTTATCCATTCATCTGTCGATGGACACTTAGGTTGCTTCCATGTCCTGGCTATTGTAAGTAGAACTGCAACGAACATTGTTGTATATAACTCTTTTTGAATTATGGTTTTCTCAGGGCAAATGCCCAGTAGTTGGATTGCTGGGTCGTATGGTACTTCTATTTTTAGTTTTTTAAGGAACCTCTATACTGTTATCCCTAGTGGGTATAGCAATTTACATTCCCAGCAACAGTGCAAGAACGTTCCCTTTTCTCCAGTAAATGCCTCTCCAGCATTTATTGTTTGTAGATTTTTTGATGATTGCCATTCTGACTGCTGGGAGGTGATAACTCACTGTAGTTTTGATTTGCATTTCTCTAATGATTAGTGATGTTCAGCATCCTTTCATGTGTTTATTGGCAATCTGTATATCTCCTTTGGAGAAATGTCTATTTAGGTCTTCTGCCCATTTTTGGATTGTGTTGTTTGTTTTTGTGATATTGAGCTACACGAGCTGCTTGTAAATTTTGGAGATTAATCTTTTGTCATTTGCTTCATTTGAAAACATTTTCTCCCATTCTGAGGGTTGTATTTTCGTCTTGTTTATGTTTTCCTTTGCTGTGCAAAAGCTTTGAAGTTTCATTAGGTCCCATTTGTTTATTTTTGTTTTTATTTCCACTTCTCTAGGAGGTGGGTCAAAAAGGATCTTGCTGTGATTTATGTCATAGAGTGTTCTGCCTATGTTTTCCTCTAATAATTTTATAGTGTCTGGTCTAACATTTAGATCTCTAATTAATTTTGAGTTTATTTTTGTGTATGGTGTTATGGAGCATTCTAATTTCATTCTTTCACGTGTGGTTGTCCAGTTTTCCCAGCACCACTTACTGAAGAGACTGTCTTTTCTTCATTGTATATCTTTGCCTCCTTTGTCATAGATGAGTTAGCCATAGGTACGTAGGTTTATCTCTGGGCTTTCTATCTTGTTCAATTGATCTATATTTCTGTTTTTGTGCCAGTACCATATAGTCTTGATTAATGTAGCCTTGTAGTATAGTCTGAAGTTAGGAAGTCTGATTCCTCCAGCTCTTTTAATTTCCCTCAAGATTGCTTTGGCTATTCGGGGTCTTTTGTGTCTCCATACAAATTTTAAGATTTTTTTGTTCTAGTTCTGTAGAAAATGCCAGTGGTATTTGATAGGGATTGCATTGAATCTGTAGCTTGCTTTGTGTACTATAGTCATTTACACAATATTGATTCTTCTAATCCAAGAACATGGTTTATACCTCCATATGTTTATATCATCTTTGATTTCTTTCAGCAGTGTCTTATAGTTTTCTGAGTACAGGTCTTTTACCTCCTTATGTAGGTTCATTCCTCCATATTTTATTCTTTTTGTTGCAATGGTGAATGAGATTGTTTCCTTAATTTCTCTTTCTGATCTTTCATTATTAGTGTATAGGAATGCAAGAGATTTCTGTGCATTAATTTTGTATCCTGCAACTTTACCAAATTCATTGATTAGCTCTAGTAGTTTTCTGGTGGCATCTTTAGGATTCACTATGTGTAGTATCGTGTCATTTGCAAACAGTGACAATTTTACTTCTTCTTTTCCAATTTGTATTCCTTTTATTTCTTTTTCTTCTCTGATTACTGTGTCTAGGACTTCCAAAACTATGTTGAGTAATAGTGGTGAGAGTGGACATCCTTGTCTTGTTCCTGATCTTAGAGGAAATGCTTTTAGTTTTTCACTATTGAGAATGATGTTTGCTGTGGGTTTGTCATATACTGCCTTTATTATGTTGAGGTAGATTCCCTCTATGCCCACTTTTTGGAGACTTTTAATCATAAATTGGTGTTGAATTTTGTCGAAAGCTTTTCCTGCATCTATTGGGATGATCATATTTTTATTCTACAATTTGTTAATGTGGTGTATCACATTGATTGATTTGTGTATATTGAAGAATTCTTGCATCCCTGGGATAAACCCCACCTGATCATGGTGCATGATCCTTTTAATGTGTTGTTCAATTCTGTTTCCTAGTATTTTGTTGAGGATTTTTACATCTATATTAATCAGTGATATTGGTCTCTAATTTTCTTTTTCTGTAGTATCTTTGTCTGGTTTTGGTATCAGGGTGATGGTGGCCTCATATAATGAGTTTGGGACTGTTCCTTCCCCTGAAAAGTTCTGAAGAGTTTGAGAAGATTGGGTGTTAGCTCTTGTCTAAATGTTTGATAGAATTCACCTCTGATGCCATCTAGTTCTGGACTTTTGTTTGTTGGAAGATTTTTAATCACACTTTCAATTTCATTACTTGTGATAGGTCTGTTCATATTTTCTATTTCTTCCCGGTTCAGTCTTGGAAGGTTATACCTTTCTAAGAATTTGTCCATTTCTTCCAGGTTGTCCATTTTATTGGCATAGAGTTGTTTGTAGAGGTCTCTTAGGATGCTTTGTATTTCTGTGGTGTCTGTTACAACTTCTCCTTTTTCATTTCTAATTTTATTGATTTGAGTCCTCTCCCTCTTTTACTTGAGTCTGGCTACAGGTTTATCGTTTTTGTTTATCTTCTCAAAGAACCAGCTTTTAGTTTTATTGATCTTTGCTATTGTTTTTATTTCATTTATTTCTGCTCTGATCTTTATGATTTCTTTCCTTCTATTAACTTTGGGTTTTGTTCTTCGTTCTCTAGTTCCTTTAGGTGTAGGGTTAGATTGTTTATTTGAGATTTTTCTGGTTTCTTGAGGTAGGCTTTTATTGCTATAAACTTCCCTCTTAGAACTGTTTTTGCTGCATCCCATAGGTTTTCAATCATCGTGTTTTTGTTGTCATTTGTCTCTAGGTAGTTTTTGATTTCCTCTTTTATTTCTTCAGTGATCTCTTGGTTATTTAGAAACGTATTGTTTAGCCTCCATGTGTTTGTTTTTTACGTTATTTTCCCTGTAATTGAGTTCTAATCTCATAGCATTGTGGTCGGAACAGCTGCTTGATATGATTTCAGTTTTGTTAAATTTACTGAGGCTTTATTTGTGACCCAAGATGTGATCTATCCCGGAGAATGTTCCGTGTACCATTGAGAAGAACTTGTAGTCTGCTGTTTTTGGATGGAATGTCCTATAAATATCCATTAAATCTATCTGGTCTATTGTGTCATTTAAAGCTTGTGTTTCCTTATTAATTTTCTGTCTGGATGATCTCCATTGGTGTAAGTGAGGTGTTAAAGTCCCTTGCTATTATTATGTTACTGTTGATTTCCTCTTTTATAGCTGTTAGCAGTTGCCTTATATATTGAGGTGTTCCTGTGTTGGGTACATATATATTTATAATTGTTATATCTTGGATTGATCCCTTGATCATTATGTAGTGTCCTTCCTTGTCTCTTGTAACATTCTTTATTTTAAAATCTATTTTATCTGATATGAGTATTGCTACTCCAGCTTTCTTTTGATTTTCATTTGCATGGAATATATTTTCCATCCCCTCACTTTCAGTCTGTATGTGTCCCTAGGTTTGAAATGGGTCTCTTGTAGACAGCATATATATGGATCTTGTTTTTCTATCCATTCAGTAAGCCTGTGTCATTTGGTTGGAGCATTTAATCCATTCATGTTTAAGGTAATTATCAATATGTATGTTCCTATTACTATTTTCTTAATTGTTATGGGTTTGTCTTAGTGGGTCCTTTTCTTCTCTTGTGTTTCCCACTTAGAGAAGTTCCTTTAGCATTTGTTGTAGAGCTGGTTTCATGGTGCTGAATTCTCTTAGCTTTTGCTTGTCTGTAAAGCTTTTGATTTCTCCATCAAATCTGAATGAGATACTTGCTGGGTGGAGTACTCTTGGTGGTAGGTTCTTCCTTTTCATCACGTTAAATTTATCATGCCACTCCCTTCTGGCTTGTAGATTTTCTGCTGAGAAATCAGCTGTTAACCTTATGGGAGTTCCGTTGTATGTTGTCATTTTTCCCTTGTTGCTTTCAATAATTTTTCTTTGTCTTTAATTTTTTCAATTTGATTACTGTGTGTCTCGGCATTTTTCTCCTTTGGTTTATCCTGCCTGGGACTCTCTGCGCTTCGTGGACTTCGGTGGCTATTTCTTTTCCCATGCTAGGGAAGTTTTCAACTATAATCTCTTCAGATATTTTCTCGAGTCCTTTCTCTCTCTGTTCTCCATCTGAGACCCCTATAATGCGAATGTTGTTGCATTTAATGTTGTCCCAGAAGTCTCTTAGGTTGTCTTCATTTATTTTCATTCTTTTTCTTTATTCTGTTCCATGGCAGTGATTTCCACCTTTCTGTCTTCCAGGTCACTTATCCGTTCTTCTGTCACAGTTATTCTGCTACTGATTCCTTCTAGTGTATTTTTCATTTCAGTTATTGTATTGTTCATCTCTGTTTGTTTGTTCTTTAATTCTTCTAGGTGTTTGTTCCTTAATTCTTCTAGGTCTTTGTTAAGCATTTCTTGCATCTTCTCGATCTTTGCCTCCATTATTTTTCTAAGGTCTTGGATCATCTTCACTATCATTATTCTGAATTCTTTTACTGGAAGGTTACCTATCCCCACTTCATTTCATTGTTTTTCTGAGGATTTATCTTGTTCCTTGATCTGGTATAAAGTCCTCTGCCTTTTCATTTTCTCTATCTTTCTGTGAATGTGGTTTTCCTTCCACAGGCTGCAGAATTGTAGTTCTTCTTGCTTCTGCTGTCTGCTCTCCAGTGATTGAGTCTATCTGAGAGGCTTGTGCAAGCTTCCTTATGCGAGGGACTGGTGGTGGGTAGAGCTGGGTGTTGCTCTGGTGGGCAGAGCTTTAATCTGCTTGTCTGTGGATTAAATAAAAGTTTAATAAAAAGTTTAATCCGCTTGTCTGCTGAGGCATGGGGCTGGGTTCTCTCCCTGTTGGTTGTTTGGACTGAGGCGACCCAGCACTGGAGCCTACCTTGCTCTTGGTGAGGCTAATGGTGGACTCTGGGAGAGTTCATGCCAAGGAGTATTTCCCAGAACTTCTGCTGTCAGTGTCATTGTCCCCATGGTGAGCTGCAGCCACACCCCACCTCTGCAGGAGACCCTCTAAAACTAGCAGCTAGGTATGATCATTCACCTATGGGGTGACTGCTCCTTCCCCTGGGTCCTGATGTGCACACTACTTTGTGTGTGTCCTCCAAGAGGGGAGTCTCTGTTGAGACTCTGAGTCTCTGAGTGCAGTTGAGACTCTGAGTGGAGTCGCACAGACTCTGGGTCCTGTGGAGCTTCGATGTTTTGTGGTTCTAGAAATCCTATAGGAGACGGTCCACAGCAGGTGAAGCTAATGCTGTCATAGAGGTGGTGAAACCAAAGATCTGCAGTTCCGACTAGAGGTGCTGATGTACAAACAGGACAAAATCATCTCATGTGAATGTAGTTCAGGCATGTTTAAAATGAATGCAGTCATGTTAATGCCTAACATCTTCTATCTTGTGCCTCTCCTCAAGGACCCCCTCCTCAGTTCCTGAGTCTCCTGTAAGTCATGTACAGGGGAATGGAGAGTGGGCTCTGTCCAGTCTGAGCCCTGAGTTACCCTGTGTGTATCTTAGGATACTTTGTATTTCTGTGGTGGCTCTTGTAACATCATCTCTTTCAGTTCTGATTTATTTGGGCCCTCTCTTTTAAAAAAAGTACTACTGTTGTCTTTTATTCTTTACAGAAGTTTAATAAGTGTTTGATCTACTACCCTTACTCTATGTATACTTTTTGCCGTGAGATTTTTACTTTTGTTTGTTTTCTTGTTACTGTCAATAATTAGTGAGAATTCTTTTAAGCTACCTTCAACATTGCTTATAAAGCTGCTTTATTAGTGATGACAGAGCTTTAATGGAAGTCGTGTTCTGGTTGTAAACTAGAATGCAATGTGCCAGCAAAAAGTCCCTTAAGTGTATGTCTCATTACTTCTTGTTCTTTTTTTTTCCTTTTTTCTCTCTTTTTTTTCTTGTTCTTTTTTTAATTTTTATTTTTTATCAGAGCAAATTTGATTAAAATGTTTTGTTTGTTCTAGGTGTGTAAGATGTGGTTCTTTTACACATATACATGTATCTATACTTCTTCAGATCGTTTTCTCATGTAGCTTGTGACACAATGTTGAGTAGTCTTCTCTTGGTATTCCGTAGGTCTTTGATGATTATATATTTCACATGTGTTTCTATACCTATGTTAACCCCAATATCCTAATATATCCAGTCCTCACACCTTTCCATTTGGTGAACCTTAACTTTGTTTAATGAATCTGTGATTGCCTTTCTCTGTGGAAATATCTTCATTGGTATCAATTTTTAGCTAACACCTATAAGTGATATTATAGGATATGTGTCTTTTGCTGTCTGACTTAGTACAATTTGCCTGATTACCTCTAGAATCATCTACGGTGCTGCAAATGGCATTGTTTCATTTTTTTCCCTAGATAATATTCCATCTGTACATGTACCAGTTCTTCTTTGTCCACTCACCTCTTGATGGACTTTCTGGTTGCCTCCATGTCTTGGCTATTGTAATACTGCTGCACTGCACATTTGCCTGCCTGTGTCTTTCCAATTCTGTCTTCTTATGTTATAGGCCCAAGAGTGGGCCTCCTGTATCATATAGTATCTCAGGGTTTACCGTTTAAATGCACCATGATTCTGTGCTCATTAGTGGCTCTTTCCAGGTTACATCTCACTTAAAGTTGAGGGTATGCATTTCTCCACAACACCTTCAGCATTTATTTATTTATTTATTTTTAACATCTTTATTGAAGTATAATTGCTTTACAATGGTGTGCTAGCTTGTGCTTTACAACAAAATGAATCAGTTATACATATACATATGTTCCCATATCACTTCCCTCTTGCGTCTCCCTCCCTCCCACCCTCCCTCCCCTCCAGGCGGTCACAAAGCACCGAGCTGATCTCCCTGTGCCATGCTGCTGCTTCCCACTAGCTATCTACCTTACGTTTGGTAGTGTATATATGTCCATGCCTCTCTCTCCCTTTGTCACAGCTTACCCTTCCCCCTCCCCATATCCTCAAGTCCATTCTCTAGTAGGTCTCTGTCTTTACTCCTGTTTTACCCCTAGGTTCTTCATGACATTTTTTTTTCTTAAATTCCAGGTATATGTGTTAGCATACGGTATTTGTCTCTCTCTTTCTGACTTACTTCACTGTGTATGACAGACTCTAGGTCTATCCACCTCATTACAAATAGCTCAATTTTGTTTCTTTTTATGGCTTCAGCATTTATTGTTTGTAGTTTTCTTGCTGATGGATATTCTGACTGGTGTGAGCTGATACCTCTTTGTGGTTGAATTTGCATATGACTCATAATCCTTTGAAATTGAGCTTTAAGACATGTCCTTTTTATTTTTCAAACTGTGATTACAGCTTAGCCCTTCAAAGTGTTTTCTAAAGTATGTGTTACATTTTGAAATTTATTGGCCATTACCTCCCTCAAAACATTTTGAGGGCAGGTTTCATTTACAGCCCTGCAGTACTTGTTCACATGAAGTGACCATTAGCACAGGCTTTAAAGCTGCTTTTGCAGGTAACGGCCAGATTGCGGCAGCCTTTCTTTGTTCCCCATGCTGGTACTAGGGAAACAGAGCTTCCGGCCAGTGGTCTTCCTCGGTTATAAATTAGAGTGGAATGTGCCCGGATAAACCCCCAAAGGCTGATGTCTCCTTATTTTTGTTTCTTTTTTAAATTTAATTTATATTTTTATCGGAGTAATATTCCATTGTGTATATGGACCACTTCTTGGTGCATAGCTCTGTTGAGGGACATTTTCGCTGCTTCCAAGTGTTGGCTATATTAAATATTGCTGGAGTGCAAGATTGCCAGCCTGTGACTTTTTGATTCTCATTTTCTCAGGTGATAGGCCCAGCAGTGGGTGTGACTGATTGACTAGTAGCTCAATGTTTACCTTTTCAAAGCACCTCCATTGTGTTTTCATTAGTGGCTCTTACCATGTCTCCCTTAGAACCGAGGGTACGAACTTCTCCACAATCCCTTCAGCATTTATAGTTTGCAGCATTTTTGCTAATGGCCAGTCTGACTGCTGTGACCTGATAGGTTTTTGTAATTTGGGTTTGCATGACTTTAAAAATTCCTAAAATTCATCATTTTCCACGCCTTTTTCCTTTCTGTTAAAAATCAAGTGTGAGTACAATATATCTCTTGAAGCTCTCTTCTTGGAAGGTTGCCCTCTTTTGAATTTTTGGTGGATATTCGACCCCAGGATTTTTTTGGAGGGCAGATGTCATTACAGAACTGCAAGTTTGGTGAATATTTAGTGACCATTAGCACTGGGTTTAAAGCTGCTGTTGTGGGAAACGGCCACAAGGAGGCAGCATTTGTCCTTTCCCAAATCTGAGTACTAGGGCAGCAGAGCCTTTCTGGAAGTCGTGGTCCTAGGTTTTAAGTTAGAATGGAATGTGCCAGGAGGAACGCCCATAAGTTTATGTCTCATTACATCTTGGTTTTTAAAATTTATTTAATCGGGGTAATGATTAGATATTGTTTGTCCAGATGTACACAATCTGGTTCATTTGTACAATATATATGTCTATTCATGTTCAGATCCTCTTCCCATGTAAAATATTACAGTGTTCCGTAGACCTCCCTTGCTATATGGTCCGTCTTTTCGATATATGTTTATTATATGTATTTGTATACGTATGGTAACGTTAATCTTAATTTATCCATTCTGCCCACCTTTCCTTTTAGATAAGCATACTTAATTTCTAAGTCTGTGAGTGTCTTTCTCTGTGGAAATATGTTCATTTGTGTTAGTTATTAGATAACGCCTATAAGTGATATCATAGGATATAGGTCTTTTGCTTTCTGACTTACCTCATATTCTGTGATTATCTCCAAGCTCATCTATGGCACCTCAAATAGCAGTGTTTCATTGTTTTCTATGGCTAATATTCTATTGTGAACGTGGACCACTTCTTCTTCATCCATACATCTGTTGATGGACATTTTGGTGGCTTCACTGTCTTGGCTATTGTGAATAAGGCTGCAGTGTAGCTTTTGCAGCCCGAGTCTTCTCGATTCTGGTCTTCTCAGGTGAGAGGCCCAGTGGTGTGACTGCTGCATCGAATGGTATCTCAACTTTTACTTTTAATCGTAGCTCCTTTCTGTTCTCATTATTGGCTCTTACCACGTTACATCTCACCAGCAGCTAGAGGGTACACAGTTCTCTAAAACCCCTTCAGAATTTATTGTTTGTAGCTCTTTTGCTGATGGTCAGTCGACTGGTGTGAGTTGAAACCTTTTTGTACATTAGATTTGCATGAGTCTAATAATTCCTGAGGTTGAGCTTTCACCCATTTTCCTTTTTTTAAACAAGAGAGTGAGTCAAACTTACCTCTTCATACTATCGTCTTGAAAAATTTGTCAGTTTTGAATTTTATTGTCCATTCCCTACCTCAGCACAGTTGTTTAGGGCAGGTGTCCTTTGCAGCCCTGAGTCCTTGTGAATGTTAAGAGAACATTAGCTGTGGGCTTAACGCCACTCTTGCGGAAAACGGCCACAAGGCAGCAGAATTTCTACATTGCCAACTCTGGGTTTTTGGGCAGCAGAGCCTTCCTGGAAATCGTGTTAGTAGGCTGCAAATTAGAGTGGAATGTGCCAGAGCACATCCCCAAGAGCTTATATCTCCTTACTTCTTGTTTGTTTTATAAATTTAATTTTTATTAATTATCAGAGCAAACTTGATAAAAATATTTTGTTTCTCCTAGGTGTACAGAATCTGGTTCATTATATCAATGTATCTGTCATTTATCTTTGCATTCTTTACTGTGTAGGTTATTACAGAGTGTTGCCTAGACCTCTCTTGGTATTCCATAGGTATTTTGTGATTATATATTTCATATGTATTAGTACATGTCTGTTAACCCTCATATCCTAATTCACACATTCCTTACACTTTTCCATTTGGTTAAACATAATTTTTTTTTTCTTAATCCATGCTTTTCCTTCTCTTGGAAATAAGTTCGTGAGTATCAACTTTTAGGTAACACCTAGAAGTGATGTCATAGGATATCTGTCTTTCACTTTCTTTCTTTAATTTGAGTGATTATCTCTAGGTCCTTATATGGTGGTGCAAACGGCACTGTTTCATTGTTTTCCATGGCTAATATTCCATTGTTTATATGGACCACTTCCTCTTTGTGCATTTTTCTGTTGATGGACATTTTGGTTTCTTCCAAGTCTTGGCTATGTTAAATATTCCTGCAGTACAGGATTGCCAGCCTGTGTCTTTTCCATTCTGCTCTGCTCAGGTGATAGGCACATCAAAGGACCTACCAGATCACATGGTAGCTCAATTTTTACCCTTAAACGCACCTCCATTATGTTCTCGCTACTGGCTGTTACCAGTTTACATCCCCCCAGCAGCTGGAGGGTACACAGTTCTCTGAAACCCCTTCAGCATTTATTCTTTGTAGACTTTTTGCTGAAGAACATTCTGACGGCTGTGAGGTGAACATTTCTGTAATTGGATTTGCATGGCTTTATTCATTGCTGATGTTGTGCATTTTTCAATTTCCTTTTATTTTAAAGAGAAAAAAAGAAAAGACAAAATGTGCGTAAAATATGCCTCTTGACATTGTCTTCTTGAAATGTTGACGTCTTTTGAATTTTCTGGTCGATTACGACCCCAGGACATTTTTTGAGGCCTGGTGTCCTTTACAGTGCTGCACATATTTTGAATATTTTTTGAGGCCCGGTGTCCTTTACAGTGCTGCACATATTTTGAATATTAAGTGAACATTACCTCTTGGTTTAAAGCTGCTGTTGTGTGAAACAGCCACAAGGCGGCAGCATTTCTCCTTTACCAAATCTGGTTACCAGGGCAACAGAGCCTTAATGGAAGTCCTGTTCTAGGTTGAAAATTAGAATGGGATGTGCCAGGAAAAATTCCTTTCAGTTTATGTCTCATTATTTCTTGTTCATATTTTTAATTTAATTTTTATTTTTTATCGCAGCAAATTTGATTACAATGGTTTTTTTTTTGTTCTAGGTGTGCAAGATGTGGTTCTTTCACACACATACATATATCTATTCTTCTTTGGAACCTTTTCCCAGGTAGGTTATGACACAATGTTGAGTAGTCTTCTCTTGGTATTCCATAGGTCTTTGGTGATTATATATTTCACATGTGTTTCTATATCTATGTTAACCCCAATATCGTAATGTATCCAATCCTCACACCTTTCGATTTGGGGAACCATAAGTTTGTTCAATGAATCTGTGATTGCCTTTCTCTGTGGAAATATCTTCATTGTTATCAATTTTCAGGTAACACCTATAAGTGATATACGTTAGGTGTCTTTCGCTTTCTCACTTACTACAAGTTGCATGGTTACCTCTAGACTCATCTATGGTGCTGCAAATGGCATTGTTTCATTTTTTTCCCGAGCTAATATTCCATCTCTATATGTAACAGTTCCTCTTTGTCCACTCATCTGTTGATGGACTTTTGGTTGCTTCCATGTCTTGGCTATTGTAATACTGCTGCAGTGCAGATTTGCCTGCCTGTGTCTTTCCAATTATGTCTTCTTATGTTATAGGCCCAGGAGTGGGCCTGCTGGATCATATAGTAGCTCAATGTTTACCTTTTAAAGGCACCTCCACCCTGTTCCCATTAGTGACTCTTACCAGGTTACGTCCCACTTCAAATTAAGGGTATGCATTTCTCCACAACCTTTTCAGCATTGATCATTTGTAGTTTCTTTCCTGATGGTTATTCTGAATGGTGTGAGCTGATACCTCTGTGTGGTTGGATTTGCATGTGTCTCATAATCCTTTGAAATTGAGCTTTCAGGCATGTCCTTTTATTTTTCAAACGGTTATTACAGCTTAGTTCTTCAAATGGTTTTCTTGAAATATGTGCCACATTTTGAAATACTTTGACCTTTACCTCCTGCAAAACATGATGAAAGCAGGTTTCCTTTACAGCCCTGCAGGACTTGTTCATATGAAGTGAAAATTAGCATAGGTTTTAAAGCTGCTTTTGCAGGTAATGGCCAGAGGGTGGAGCATTTCATAATTCTATGAAACATAACTGAACACACAATATATATTTTTTCTTTTAAATTTCCATTGTTACTTTTTTAAAGTACAATTATAATTGAAGTTCTTTGTAACAAGTGAAATTTAAAAAATTAAAGGAAAAGATAATATTTTACCACTTGCCATCCTTTCCCATTTACTGAAACGACCAGCATAATGTGTAGAGTTCTCATTTTATTCAGGTGTTCTATACATCTGGAATATCATGCTTCTCACTGTAGAAAAACAGATTTAGCTCTCACACTTTTTATAGGCTACATAACAGTCCATAGAACAGAAGTACCAACTATTTCAGACTTAGCTTTTTGAGGGACACTCAGGTTACTTTCTGTTTTATTTTGTTGTTCTTTTTCTGGGGGGGGGGTAGGAGTTTATTATTTATTTATTTATTTTTGTTGTGTTGGGTCTGAGTTTCCGTGTGAGGGCTTTCTCTAGTTGTGGCAAGTGGGGGGCCACTCTTGATCTCGGTGCGCGGGCCTCTCACTATTGCGGCCTCTCTTGTTGCAGAGCACAGGCTCCAGATGCGAGGGCTCACTGGTTGTGGCTTATGGGCCTAGTTGCTCCATGGCATGTGGGATCCTCCCAGACCAGGGCTCGAACCTGTGTCCCCTGCATTAGCAGGCAGATTCTAACCACCGCACCACCAGCGAAGCCCCCTATTTTGTTGTTCTGCTAGTTTGTTTTAACCCAAGAAAATATTTTTTTAAATACAAAAAAACTAAATTAAGCTAAGGGTAAGGATTAGGGTTTAGGGTAAGGTTTAGGGTTAGGATACGGGTTAGGATTATTGTACGGCTTAGAGTATGGTTTAGGGTTATGGTTGTGGTATGGGTTAGTGTTAGGGTACAGTTTAGGGTATGGCTATGGTTTAGTGTTAGGGTACGGGTTAAGGTATGGGTTAGTGTTAGGGTATGGTTTACATTCAGGGTTATGGTTAGGTTTAGTGTATGAGTTAGTGTTAGGTATGGGTTAGGGTAAGGGTTAGGATTAGGTTTAGTGTTAAGGAAGGGGTACAGTTTAGGGTACAGTATAGGGAACAACAAAGGGTTAGGGTTAGGGTACGTGTTAGGGTACAGTTTAGTGTTAGTGTACGGGTTAGGATTAAGGTATGGTTTAGGGTAAGGTTTAGGGTTAGGGTTAGGGAACGGGTATGGTTTGGGGTACAGTTTAGGGTATGACCACGGGTTAGGAGTAGGGTAAGTGTTAAGGTATAGTTTAGTGTTAGTGTACAGGTTAGGATTATGGTACGGCATAGTGTAAGGGTTAGGGTTAGGGTTAGGGAATGGGTACAGATTAGGTTACAGGTTAGGGTATGACAACGGGTTAGGGTTAGGGTACGTGTTAGTGTATGGGTTAGGATTAGGGTACGGGTTAGGTTATGGGTTAATGTTAGGGGATGGGTTAGGATTAGGGTACGGGTTATGGTACGGTTTAGGGAAAGGGTTAGGATATGGGGTAGGGTAAGGATAAAGTTTAGTGTATGGCTATGTGTTACTGTTAGGGTACATGTTAGCGTACGGGTTAGTGTTTGTGTACAGCTTACGGTAAGGGTTAGGGTTAGGGAACGGGTACGGTCTCAGGTACAGGTTAGGGTACGGTAGCGGGATAGGGTTAGGGTACGTGTTAGGATGAGACTTCTTTGTAGTGTAGATTTGAATTTCCCGCTTGCTTGGTTGGCCAAAAAGGGCGTATGCGTTTTATCCTGAATATATTCAGGAAAAAACGCATACGCCCTTTTTGGCCAAGTGCATCGTTGCCGAAGATCTGCCGCTTTTCATATGCTTTAAATGCAATTCCAATCTACCTCCTGAAATCTGTTTCCTGCAATTGTGCCTTGTTTCAAGTCCTCTTCACAGCCATACCTCAATACATTTTTGGACAATAGTTGTCCTTTATAACTCTGCAGGTTTGTGAATTGCAGTGACCCTGAGCTCGTTTTTTCAACTCGCTTTCTGTGAGCTGGCCACAAATCAACAGGATTGCTTCAGGCCCTATTCTGGTTCCGGCACGGCATGCTGAGTCTTTGGTTAATTCTACATCCTGGTGGGAAATTAGAGTGAAATGTGCCCGTCCAAACACCTACAGCTAGTCTCTCATTGGTTCTCCCTATTCCCGTTCATCCGCCGCAGAAATTACAGAGTGTGCCAAACAGGAGGTTACAAGCACTGACTCTCCAAGTGGGGAGATTGTTAGTAAAGCGCCTGGAATGGCGAACCCGAGTACCAGCGGACGAATAATGAGATGCGTTTTAGAAACCTTGCCCGATCACACTGTGGACCATCCTCTGGGTTTCCCACACATGTTTTAGCTGTAGGAAGAATCCCTTAAACCTGGAGAGTTGGGACCCATGGAATGGGTAGCACGCAGTACTACTTCAAAGGGTTTGCATTTGCTCACCGAACCTCACCAATCCTCACAGCCCCAAGTGTCCAGCCTTATGTCTCTCCCAGCTGTGGGTGTAGATGTGGTAAATCCAGGTTTCGTCACAAGCCCTGAACGAATTATTTAAGAATTTATCTCTCTTTCACTGTCTTTGTGTTTTGATTTTGAAATTTATTTTTATAATGGGGTTTAGCTGATTTTCACTGCTGTGTTTATGCCGCTCGATGCACACTTGATCCTCTTATGGAGACATATAAACACATAGGTTTTAAGATTCTTACTAGTCAGATATATTCCTCTGCAGTGAATAGGGGGTGTTGAGTCCACTTCATTGAACAAGGAGTATATCTTGTCTATTACTGGCTTATGGAACGGTATCTGTGCTCATTTCAATCTCTGGTTTTATGCAGCACCCCAACTCACCTTTCCCCTTAAGCAAGCATAAGTTGGTTTTCTAAATGTGAGACTCTGTTCTGTTTTGTAATTCAGTTCATGTGTAGCCAAGTTTACATTCCCTCTGTAAGTGATATCTTATGACTAGTTTCTTTTTCTGTGTGACTTATTTCACTCAGAATCATCTTACCTAAATCCACTCATTATGCTGCTATGGGCCTGATGACATTGATTTCATTGCAGAGTGATATTCCATTCTATGTAAGTACCACAACTTCTTTATCCATTTTTCTCTTTCTGGGATACTTAAGTTGTTCCGTTGTCGAGGTTCTTGTAAACACAGCAGCCCTAAACTTTGGGGTGGCTGAGTCTTGTTGATTTTAATTTTCCTAAGCTATAGGGTCATAGGTGGAAGTGCCCGAGTCTCTGTAGCTTTGTTTTTTAGAGGTTTCAGGAAACACCATACACTTCTCCAGAGTGGCTGTTGGCCATTTACATCCCGCCCATCAGCACAACAAGGCTCCCTGTTCTCCATGGCCTGTCCTGCCTTTCTGGTTTTTACACTTTTTTCAGATGGCCCATTTGACCGGTGGGAAGTGAGACTTCATTGTAGTGTGGATTTCCATTGCACGCTTCCTTGGTTGGCTAAAAAGGCCGTATGCGTTTTTTCCTGGATATATTCAGGAAAAAACGCATGTGCATTTTTTGGCCAAGTGCATCATTGTCGAAGTTCTGCCGCTTTTCATATGTTTTAATGCAGTTTCCATCTACCTCCTGAAATATATTTCCTGCAATTGTGCCGTGCTTTCAAGTCCTCTTTGCAGCCTTACTTCAGTATATTTTTGGATGATAGCTGTCATTTATAACTCTGCAGGTTTATGAATTACAGTGCCCCTAAGGTCCTTTCTTCAACTCGCTTTCTTGTGAGCTGGCAGGAAAACCACAGGATTGCTTCAGGCCCTAATCTGGTTTCATCATGGCACGCTGAGCCTTTTGTTAATTCCTCTTCCTGGTGGGAAATTAGAGTGAAATGTGACCGTCCAAACACCTACAGCTAGTCTCTCATTGGTTCTCCCTATTCCTGTTCAACCTCTGCAGAAACTGCTAACTGTGCTAAACAGGAGTTTTAAGGCACAGACTCTCCACTTGGGGAGATTTTTAGTAAAGCATCTAGAATGGCGAACCCATGTACCAAGGGACAAAAAATGAGATGCGGTTTAGAAACGTTGCCCGATCACATGGTGTACAATCCTCTGGGTTTCCCATGCATGTTTTAGCTGTAGGAAGAATCCCTTAAACCAGGAGAGTTGGGACCCATGGAATGGGTAGCATACAGTATTACTTCAAAGGGTCTCCATTTGCTCACCGAACCTCACCAATCCTCTCAGCCCCAAATGTCCTGCCTTATGTCTCACCCAGCTGTGGGTGTGGATGTGGTAAATCCAAGTTTCATCACAAGCCCTGAACGAATTATTTAAGAACTTTCTCTCCTTCACTGTCTTTGTTTTTGAAATTTATTTTAATAATGGGGTTTAGTTGATTTTCATGGCTGTGTATACTGCTCTACACACACTTGATTCTCTTACGGAGACATATAAGTACATATGTTTTAATATTCTTATTGTCAGATATATTCCTCTGCAGTGAATAGGCGGTGTTGAGTCTAATTCGTTGAGCAAGGAGTATATCTCGTTTATTACATATTTGGCTTATGGAATAGTATCTGTGCTAATTTCAATCTCTGGTTTTACGTAGCACCCCAACTCATCATTCCCCTTAAGAAAGCATAAGTTTGTTTTCTAAATGTGAGACTCTGTTCTGTTTTGTAATTCAGTTCATGTGTAGCCAAGTTTACATTCCCTCTATAAGTGATATCTTATGGTAAGTTTCTTTTTCTGTGTGACTTATTTCCTTTGAATCATTGTACCTAAATCCATTCATTATGCTTGTACAGGCCGGAAGACATTGATTTCATTGCTGAGTGATGTTCCATTGTACGTAAGTATGAAAACGTCTTTATCCATTTCTCTCTTTCAAGGATATTTAATTTGTACCGTAGTCGAGACTCTTGTAAACAGAGCAGCCCTAAACTTTGGGGTGGTTGTTTCTTGTTATTTTAATTTTCCTGAGTTATAGTGCTATAAGTAGGTTTAGGGTTAGGGTTAAGGTTAGGGTTAGGGAACGGGTATGGTTTAGGATGCGACAATGGTTTAGGGTGAGTGAAAGTGTTAGGGTACAGGTCAGTGTTAGTGTACCGTTTAGGATTAGGGTAAGTGTTAGGGTAATGCTTCAGGTTAGGGTTATGTTTAGGGAATGGGGATGGTTTAGGGTAGAGGTTAGGGTACGACAACAGTTTAGGGATAGCGTACATGTAAGGGTAAGGGTTAGTGTTAGCGTACGGGTGAGGATTAGGGGACGGGTTAGGGTAAGGCTTCGGGTAAGGGTTAGGGTTAGCGTTAGGGATAGGGGACGGTGACCGTTTAGGGAACAGGTTAGGGTATGACAATGGTTGAGAGTCAGCATTCGTGTTAGGGTATGAGTTAGAGTTAGCGTATGGGTTAGGATTAGGGGACCGGATAGGGTAAGATTTCAGGTAAGGGTTAGGGGACGGGGAAAGTTTAGGGTACAGGTTAGGGTACGACAAGAGTTTAGGGTGAGCGTACATGTTAGGGTATGGGTTAGTGTTAGAATATGGGTTAGAATTAGGGGACGGGTTAGGGTAAGGCTTCAGGTAAAGTTTAAGGTTAGGATTAGGGGACTGGGAAGGTTTAGGGTACAGGTTAGGGAACGACGATGGTTTAGGGTGAGTGTACATGTTAGGGCATGGGTTAGTGTTAGCATACGGGTTAGGATTAGTGGACAGGTTAAGGTAAGGCTTCGGGTAAAGGTTAGGGTTAGGGTTAGGGGACGGGGAAGTTTAGGGTACAGTTTAGGGTACGACAGTGGTTTAGGGTGAGTGTACGTGTTAGGGTACGGGTTAGTTTAGCGTATGGGTTAGGATTAGGGGACGGGTTAGGGTAAGGCTTCAGGTAAGGGTTGGGTTAGGAGAGGGGGACAGTTTAGGGTACAGGTTAGGGTGTGACAGCGGTTTAGGGTGACCGTACGTGTTAGGGTATGGGTTAGTGTTAGCGTACGGGTTAGGATTAGGTGACGGGTTAGGGTAAGGCTTCAGGTAAGTGTTAGGGTTAGGGTTAAGGGACGGGGATGGTTTAGGGTACAGATTAGGGTACTACAACGGTTTAGGTTGAGTGTACGTGTTAGGATATGAGTTAGTGTTAGCGTACGGGTTAGGATGAAGGGACAGGATGGGACAAGGCTTCGGGTAAGTGTTAGGGTTAGGCTTATGGGACAGGGACGGTTTAGGGTACATGTTAGGGTACAACAACGGTTTAGGGTGAGCATAGGTATTAGAGTACAGGTTAGTGTTAGGGTATGGCTTAGGATTAGGGGACGAGTTAGTGTAAGGCCTCGGGTAAGTGTTAGGGTTAGGGGACAGGGTCGGATTAGGGTACAGTTTAGGGTACGACAATGGTTAAGGGTGAGCATACATGTTAGGGTACAGGATAGTGTCAGCGTACGGGTAAGGATTAGGGGAAAGTTTAGGGTACGGCTTCCAGTAAGGGGTACGGTTAGGGTTAGGGAATGGAGACGGTTTAGGGCACAGGTTAGTGTACAACAACGGTTTAGGGTGAGCATAAGTGTTAGGATATGGGTTAGTGTTAGCGTACGGGTTAGGATTAGGGGACGGGTTAGGGTAAGGCTTCGGGTAAGGGTAAGGGTTAGGGTTACGGTTAAGGTTAGGGGACGGGGACATTTTAGGGGACAGGTTAGGGTACGACAGTGGTTTAGACTGAGCGTACGTGTGAGGGCATGGGTTAGTGTTGGTGTACAGGTTAGGATTAGCGGACGTGTTAGGGTAAGGCTTCGGTTAAGGGTTAGGGTTATGGTTAGGGGACGGGGACTTTTTAGGGTCCAAGTGAGGGTAGGACAACGGTTTAGGGGGAGCAACCGTATGAGGGCACGGGTTAGTGTTAGCTTACGGGTTAGGGTACGACAGTGGTTTAGACTGAGCGTACGTGTGAGGGCATGGGTTAGTGTTGGTGTACAGGTTAGGATTAGCGGACGTGTTAGGGTAAGGCTTCGGTTAAGGGTTAGGGTTATGGTTAGGGGACGGGGACTTTTTAGGGTCCAAGTGAGGGTAGGACAACGGTTTAGGGGGAGCAACCGTATGAGGGCACGGGTTAGTGTTAGCTTACGGGTTAGGATTAGGGGACGGGTGAGGGGAAGGCTTCGGGGAAGGGTTAGGATTAGGGTCCGGGCTAGGGTTAAGGTTAGGGGATGGGAACGGTTTAGGGTCCAGGTGAGGGTACAACAACGGTTTAGGGTGAGCGTACGAGTGAGGGCATGGGTTAGTGTTAGCGTACGGGTTAGGATTAGGGTACGGGTGAGGGGAAGGCTTCGGGGAAGGGTTAGGGTTAGGGTTCGGGCTAGGGTTAGGGTTAGGGGACGGGGACGGTTTAGAGTCCAGGTGAGGGTACAACAACGGTTTAGGGTGAGCGTACGTGTGAGGGCACGGGTTAGTGTTAGCGTACGGCTTAGGTTTACAGAACGGGTGAGGGGAAGGCTTCGGGGAAGTGTTAGGTTTGGTGTTCGGGCTAGGGTTAGGGTTAGGGGACGGGGACGGTTTAGGGTCCAGGTGAGGATACGACAATGGTTTAGGGGGAGCGTACGTGTGAGGCCATGGGTTAGTGTTAGCATACGGGTTAGGATTAGAGGACGGGTGAGGGGAAGGCTTCGGGGAAGGTTTAGGGTTAGGGTTCGGTCTAGGGTTAGGGTTAGCGGACGGGGACGGTTTAGGGTCCAGGTGAGGGTACGACAACGTTTTAGGGGGAGCGTACGTGTGAGGGCGCGGGTCAGCGTGAGCGAACGGGTTTGGATTAGGGGACGGGTGAGTGTCAGGCTTCGGGGAAGGGTTAGAGTTAGGGTTCGGGCTAGGGTTAGGGTTAGGGGACGGGGACGGTTTAGGGTCCAGGTGAGGGTACGACAACGCTTTAGGGGGAGCGTACGTGTGAGGGCGTGGGTTTGCGTTAGCGTACTTGATAGGATTAGGGGACGGGTGAGGGTCAGGCTTCGGGGAAGGGTTAGGTTTAGTGTTCGGGCTAGGGTTAGGGTTAGGGGACGGGGACGGTTTAGGGTCCAGGTGAGGGTACGACAACGCTTTAGTGGGAGCGTACATGTGAGGACGCGGGTTAGCGTGAGCGTACGGGTTCGGATTAGGGGACGGGTGAGGGGAATGCTTCGGGGAAGGGTTAGGGTTAGGGTTTGGGCTAGGGTTAGGTTTAGGGGACGGAAACGGTTTAGGGTCCAGGTGAGGGTACGACAACGCTTTAGGGGGAGCGTACGTGTGAGGGCACGGGTTAGCGTGAGTGTACTGTTTAGGATTAGGGGACGGGTGAAGGTCAGGCTTCGGGGAAGGGTTAGGGTTAGGGTTTTGGCTAGGGTTAGGGTTAGGGGACGTGGACGGTTTAGGGTCCAGGTAAGGGTACGACAACGCTTTAGGGGGAGCGTCCATGTGAGGTCATGGGTTAGTGCTAGCGTACGGGTTAGGATTAGGGGACGGGTGAGGGTCAGGCTTCGGGGTAGGGTTAGTGTTAGGGTTCGGGCTAGGGTTAGGGTTAGGGGACGGGGACGGTTCAGGGTCCATATGAGGGTACGACAACTCTTTAGGGGGAGCGTACGTGTGAGGGCGCGGGTTATCGTGAGCATACGGGTTAGGATTAGGGGACGGGTGAGGGTCAGGCTTCGGGGAAGTGTTAGGGTTAGGGTTCGGGCTAGGTTTAGGGTTATGGGACGGGGACGGTTTAGGGTCCAGGTGAGGGTACGACAATGCTTTACGGGGAGCGTATGTGTGAGGGCGTGGGTTAGCGTGAGCGTACGGGTTAGGATGAGGGGACGGGTGAGGGTCAAGCTTCGGGGAAGATTTAGGCTTAGGTTTTGGTCTAGGGTTAGGGTTAGGGGACGGGGACGGTTTAGGTTTCAGGTGAGGGTATGACAACGCTTTAGGGGGAGCGTACGTGTGAGGGCGCGGGTTAGCGTGAGCATACGGGTTAGGATTAGGGGACGCGTGAGTATCAGGCTTCGGGGTAGGGTTAGGGTTAGGGTTCGGGCTGGGGTTAGGCTTAGGGGTCGGGGACGGTTTAGGGTCCAGGTGAGGGTACGACAACGCTTTAGCGGGAGCGTACGTGTGAGTGCGCGTGTTAGTGTCAGCGTACGGGTTAGGATTAGGGGACGGGTGAGGGTCAGGCTTCGGGGAAGGGTTAGGGTTAGGGACAGGCTAGGGTTAGGGTTAGGGGACGGGGACGGTTTAGGGTCCAGGTGAGGGTACGACAACGCTTTAGGGGGAGCGTACGTGTGAGGGCGTGGGTTAGTGTTAGCGTACGGGTTAGGATTAGGGGACGGGAGAGGGTCAGGATTCGGGGAAGTGTTAGGGTTAGGGTTCGGGGTAGGATTAGGGTTAGGGGCCCGGGACGGTTTAGGGTCCAGGTGAGGGTACGACAACGCTTTAGGGGGAGCGTACGTGTGAGGGCGCGGGTTAGTGTGAGCGTACGGGTTAGTATTAGGGGACGGGTGAGGGTCAGGCTTCGGGGAAGGGTTAGGGTTAGGGTTCGGGCTAGGGTTAGGGGACGGGGACTGGGACGGTTGAGGGTCCAGGTTAGGGTATGACAACACTTTAGGGGTAGCGTACTTGTGAGGGCGCATGTCAGTGTTAGCGTACAGGTTAGGATTAGGGGACGGGTGAGGGTCAGGCTTCGGGGAAGGGTTAGGGTTAGGGATCGGGCTAGGTTTAGGGTTAGGGGCCCGGGATGGTTTAGGGTTCATGTGAGGGTACGACAACGCTTTAGGGGGAGCGTACATGTGAGGGTGTGGATTAGCGTTAGCGTACAGGTTAGGATTAGGGGACGTGTTGGGTCAGGCTTCGGGGAAGGGTCAGGCTTAGGGTTCTGTCTAGGGTTAGGGTTAGGTGAAGGGGATGGTTTAGGGTCCAGGTGAGGGTACGACAACGCTTTAGGGGGAGCGTACATGTGAGGGCGTGGGTTAGCATTAGCGTGCGGGTTAGGATTAGGGGACGGGTGAGGGTCAGGCTTCGGGGAAGGGTTAGGGTTAGGGTTCGGGCTAGGGTTAGGGTTATCGGACGGGGACGGTTTAGGGTCCAGGTGAGGGTACGACAACGCTTTAGGGGGAGCGTACGTGTGAGGGCGCGGGTTAGTGTTAGCGTATGGGTTAGGATTAGGGGACGGGTGAGGGTCAGGCTTCGGGGAAGGGTTAGGGTTAGGGTTCGGGCTAGGGTTAGGGTTAGGGGTTGGGACGGTTTAGGGTCCAGGTGAGGTTACGACAACGCTTTAGGGGGAGCGTACATGTGAGGGAGTAAGTTAGCGTTAGCGTACGGGTTAGGATTAGGGGACGGTTTGGGGTCAGGCTTCGGGGAATAGTTAGGGTTAGGGTTTGGGCTAGGGTTAGGGTTAGGGGACGGGGACGGTTTAGGGTCCAGGTGAATGTATGACAACGCTTTAGGGGGAGCGTATGTGTGAGGGCGTGGGTTAGCGTGAGCATACGTGTTAGGATTAGTGGACGGGTGAGGGTCAGGCTTCGGGGTAGGGTTAGGTTTAGGGTTCGGGCTAGGTTTAGGTTTAGGGGACGGGGACGGTTTAGGGTACAGGTGAGGGTACAACCACGCTTTAGGGGGAGCGTACGTTTGAGGGCGCGGGTTAGTGTTAGCGTACGGGTTAGGATTAGGGGACGGGTGAGGGTCAGGTTTCGGGGAAGGGTTAGGGTTAGGGTTCGGGGTAAGGTTAGGGTTAGGGGATGGGGACGGTTTAGGGTCCAGGTGAGGGTACGACAACGCTTTAGGGGGAGCGTACGTGTGAGGGCGCGTGTTAGCGTTAGCGTACGGGTTAGGATTAAGGGACGGGTGAGAGTCAGGCTTCGGGGAAGGGTTAGGGTTAGGGTTCGGGCTGGGGTTAGGGGACGGGGACAGGGACGGTTTAGGGTCCAGGGGAGGGTATGACAATGCTTTAGGGGGAGCGTATGTGTGAGGGCGCGGGTTAGCGAGAGCGTACAGGTTAGGATTAGGCGACGGGTGAGAGTCAGGCTTCGGGGAAGGGTTAGGGTTAGGGTTCAGTCTAGGGTTAGGGTTAGGGGACGGGGACGGTTTAGGGTACAGCTGAGGGTATGAAAACGCTTTAGGGGGAGCGTACGTGTGAGGGCGCGGGTTAGCGTTAGCGTGCGGGTTAGGATTAGGGGACGGGTTAGGTTCAGGCTTCGGGAAGGGTTACGGTTAGGGTTCGGTCTAGGGTTAGGGTTATGGGATGGGGACGGTTTAGGGTCCAGGTGAGAGTACGACAAAGCTTTAGGGGGAGGGAATGTGTTAGGGGGCGGGTTAGCGTTAGCGTACGGGTTAGGATTAGGGGACGGGTGAGTGTCAGGCTTCGGGGAAGAGTTAGGGTTAGGGTTCAGCCTAGGGTTAGGGGACGGGGACGGTTTAGGGTCCAGGTGAGGGTACGACAACGCTTTAGGGGGAGCGTACGTGTGAGGGCGCGGGTTAGTGTTAGCGTGCGGGATAGGATTAGGGTACGGGAGAGGGTCAGGCTTCAGGGAAGGGTTAGGGTTAGGGATCGGGCGAGGTTTAGGGTTAGGGGACAGGGACGGTTTAGGGTCCAGGTGAGGGTATGACAACACTTTAGGGAGAGCGTACGTGTGAGGGCGCGGGTTAGTGTGAGTGTACGGGTTAGGGTTAGGGGACGGGTGAGGGGAAGGCTTCGGGGAATGGTTAGGCTTAGGGTTCGGGCTAGGGTTAGGGTTAGGGGATGGGGACGGTTTAGGGTCCAGGTGAGGTTACGACAACAGTTTTTGGGGAGTGTACGTGTGAGGGTGCGGGTTAGTGTGAGCGTACGGGTTAGGATTAGGGGACGGGTGAGGGGAAGATTTCGGGGAAGGGTTAGGGTTAGGGTTCGGGCTAGGGTTAGGGTTAGGGGACGGGGATGGTTTAGGGTCCAGGTTCGGTTACGACAACGGTTTATGGGGAGCGTACGTGTGAGGGCGCGGGTTAGTGTGAGCGTACGGGTTAGGATTATGGGACCGGTGAGGGGAAGGCTTCGGGGAAGGGTTAGGTTTAGGGTTCGGGCTAGGGTTAGGGTTAGGGGACGGGGACGGTTTAGGGTCCAGGTGAGGGTACGACAAAGGTTGAGGGGGAGCGTACGTGTGAGGGCGCGGGTTAGTGTGAGCGTACGGGTTAGGATTAGGGGACGGGTGAGGGGAAGGCTTCGGGGAAGGGTTAGGGTTAGGGTTCGGGCTATGGTTAGGGTTAGGGGATGGGGACGGTTTAGGGTCCAGGTGAGCGTACGACAACGCTTTAGGGGGAGTGTACGTGTGAGGGCGCGTGTTAGTGTGAGCGTACGGGTTAGGATTAGGGGATGGGTGAGGGGAAGGCTTCGGGGAAGGGTTAGGGTTAGGGTTCGGGCTAGGGTTAGAGTTAGGGGACGGGGACGGTTTAGGGCCCAGGAGAGGGTACGACAACGGTTTAGGGCGAGCGTACGTGTGAGGGCGTGGGTTAGTGTGAGCGTACGGGTTACGATTATGGGACCGGTGAGGGGAAGGCTTCGGGGAATGGTTAGGCTTAGGGTTCGGGCTAGGGTTAGGGTTAGGGGATGGGGACGGTTTAGGGTCCAGGTGAGGTTACGACAACAGTTTTTGGGGAGTGTACGTGTGAGGGTGCGGGTTAGTGTGAGCGTACGGGTTAGGATTAGGGGACGGGTGAGGGGAAGATTTCGGGGAAGGGTTAGGGTTAGGGTTCGGGCTAGGGTTAGGGTTAGGGGATGGGGATGGTTTAGGGTCCAGGTTCGGTTACGACAACGGTTTATGGGGAGCGTACGTGTGAGGGCGCGGGTTAGTGTGAGCGTACGGGTTAGGATTATGGGACCGGTGAGGGGAAGGCTTCGGGGAAGGGTTAGGTTTAGGGTTCGGGCTAGGGTTAGGGTTAGGGGACGGGGACGGTTTAGGGTCCAGGTGAGGGTACGAAAACGGTTGAGGGAGAGCGTACGTGTGACGGCGCGGGTTAGTGTGAGTGTACGGGTTAGGATTAGGGGACGGGTGAGGGGAAGGCTTCGGGGAAGGTTTAGGGTTAGGGTTCGGGCTAGGGTTAGGGTTAGGGGACGGGGATGGTTTAGGGTCCACGTGAGGGTACGACAGAGCTTTAGGGGGAGCGTACGTGTGAGGGCGCGTGTTAGTGTGAGCGTACGGGTTAGGATTAGGGGACGGGTGAGGGGAAGGCTTCGGGGAAGGTTTAGGGTTAGGGTTCAGGCTAGGGTTAGGGTTATGGGACGGGGATGGTTTAGGGTCCAGGTGAGGGTACGACAACGGTTGAGGGGGAGCGTACGTGTGAGGGCGCGGGTTAGTGTGAGCGTACGGGTTAGGATTAGGGGACGGGTGAGGGCAAGGCTTCGGGGAAGTGTTAGGGTTAGGTTTATTCTTCTTACTGATGTGAAATTAGAGTGACATGTGCCCATTGAAACCGCTACACCTAGTTTCTCACTGGTTCCCCCTATTCCCATTCATCCTCCACACTAACTGCAGACTGTGCGATACCAGAACTTAAAGGCATTGACTCTCCATGTGGGGATATTTTAGTAAAGCGGCTGGAATGTCGATCCGGAGCCCCAGGAGAGGAAAAATGAGGTGCGTTTTAGAAACCTTTCCCAATCATATGGTATACCAGTCGCTGGGTTTCCCAAGCATGGTTTAGCTGTAGGAAGATTCCCTTCAACCTGGAGTGTTGGGACCCTTGGAATGAGTAGCATGAAGTATTGCATTAAACTTTTGGCAGTTGCTCACCAAAGCTCACCAATCCTCTCAGCCCCAAGTGTCCAGCCTTATGTCTTATCCAGCTGTGGGTTTATATGTGGTCAATCCAGGTTGCATCACAGCCCCTGAGCGAATTTTGTAAGAATTTTTCTCTCTTTCATTGTTTCTGCGTTTTGTTTTTAAAATTTATTTCTATAATGGGGTTTAGCTCATTTTCACTGCTGTGTTTGTGCCGCTCTGCACACACTTGATTCCCTTATGGAGATATATCAATACATGGGTTTTAAGATTCTTGTTACTCAGATATATTTCTCTGCGGTGTATAGGGTGTGTTGAGGCCAGTTCATTGAGCAAGGTGTAGATCTTGTCTAATATCTATTTGGTTTATTGAACGGTATCTGTGCTAATTTCAAACTCTGGTTTTATGCATCACCCCACCTCTCCTTTCCCCTTAAGCTGAAATAAGTGTGTTTTCTAAATGTGAGACACTGTTCTGTTCTGTAATTCATTTCTTGTGCAGCCATATTTACCCTCCCTCTATAAGTGATATCTTATGATATGTTTCTTTTTCTGTTTGACTTATTTCAAGTAGTATTATCGGACCTAAACCCACTCTTTATCCTTCTACTAGCCTTATTACATTGATTTCATGGTGAAGAGATATTCCATTGTACATAAGTACCACATCTTCTTTATCCATTGTTCTCTTTCCTGGGATATTTAAGGTGTACTGAAGTTGAGGTTCTTGTAAACAGAGTAGCCCTAAACTGTGGTGTGCTTGTGTCTTGTTGATTTTTAGACTTCCCTAGATATACTCCCATGATTGGAAGTGTCCTATGCTCTGTAGCTCTGTTTTTTAGATGATTTAGGAACCACCATACACTTCTCCAGAGTGGCTCTCGGCAGTTCACACACTGCCCATCAGCGTATAAAGGCTCCCTGTTCTCCATGGCCTGTCCTGCATTTCTGGTTTTTACAATTTTTTAGGATGGCCCTTTTGACCAGTGGGTAATGAGACTTCTTTGTTGTGCACATTTGCATTGCTTGCTTGCTTCGTTGCCCATAAAGTGCGCATGCGTTTTTTCCTGGATATAATCAGGAAAAAACGCATACGCCCTTTTGGGCCAACTGCATCATTGTCGAAATTCTGCCGCTTTTCATGTGCTTTAAAGACGAGTCCAATCTATCTCTTGAAATCTGTTTCTTGCAATTCTGTCTTGCATTCAGATCCTCTTCTTTGCCTTACCTCAACATATTTTTGGACGTTAGTTTTCATTTATAACTCTGCAGGTTTGTGAATTGCAGTGACCCTGAGCTCCATTTTTTAAGTTGCTCTTTTGTGAGCTGGCCTCAAACCCGCAGGATTGCTTCAGGCCCTATTTTGGCTCGGGCGAGGCGGGCTGAGCCTTTTTTCAATTCTTATTCTTAATGGGAAATTAGAGTGATATGTGCCCGTCCAAACCCCTACAACTATTCTCTCATTGGTTCCCCCTCTTCCCGTTCATCCTCCTCACAATTTGCAAAATGTTTGAAACAGAAGTTGAAATGTGCTGATTCTCCAAGTGGGGAGATTCTAAGTAACGTGGCTGGAATGGTGAACAGGAGCACCAGGAGAGGATAAATGAGCTGCATTTTAGACACATCTCCCGATCACATGGTGTACAGTCCTCTGGGTTTTCCATGCATGTTTTAGCTGTAGGAAGATCCCTTGAACCTGCAGATTTGGGACCCATTGAATGGGTACCAGGTAGTATTACTTTAAAGGGTGTGCATTTCCTCACCCAACCTCACATTTCTCTTAGTGCAAACAGTTTCCAGCCTTATGTCTCATCCTGCTGTGGGTCTAGATGTGTTCAATCCATGTTGCATCACCGGCCCTGAGGAAAAGTTGTAAGAGGTTTTCTCTGTCTCTCTGTCGTTTATTTTTTTCAATTTATTACTATATTGGTTACAGCTGATTTTCAAAGCTCTGTTTCTTGCTGCTGTACATCCACTTGATTCACGTACAGAGAGACATCAGTAAATTCTTTTTCAGATTCTTACCAGTCGTATATATTCTTTTCCGGTGACTTGAGTGTGCTGAGTGCAGTTCTTTTAGCTACCGTGTAGGCCTTGTTGATTATCAGTTTGGTATTTGGAATGGTATCTTTGCTAATTTCAACCTCCTGGATGATGCCTCACCTCTCCCCACCTTTCCCGTTTAGCAGCCTTATGCGTGTTTTCTACATATTTGACTATGTTTTTGTTTTGTAATTTATTTCATGTGTAGCCATTTTGGATTCCACCTTTAAGTGATATCTTATGATATGTGTCTTTTTCTTTTTGAATTATGTCACTTAGAATGATCATACGTAACTCCTCCGGAGTTGTTACAACTGGCCATATTTCATTGATTTCCAGGCTGAATAATATTCCACTCTACCTAAGTACCACATCTGTATCCATTTTTTCTCTCCAGAGACATTTAAGTTATATCCTAGTCGAGGATCTTTTAAACAGAGAGGGGGTAAACACTGGGGTGCCTGTGTCTTCTCGATTTTTGTTTTTCCCAAGATATACGCCCATGAGTGCAAGTGCCCTATGCTCTGTAGCTCATTTTTTAGATGCTTTAGTAAACACAATACACTTCTCCAGAATGGCCGTTGGCAATATACATTTCCACTATAAGTCTCACAGGGCTCCCTCTTCTCCTTGCCCTGTCCTGCATTTCTGTTGTTTACGGTTTATGAGGATGGCTCTTCTGACTGATGCGAAGTGATATCTCTTGTAGTATTGACTTCCAGTGCCCACCTGTTTGGTTGGCTAAAAAAGTGTATGCCCTTTTCTTGAATATATACAGAAAAAAACGCATACACCCTTTTTGGCCAACTGCAATGTTGGCAATGTTCAGCTCCTTTTCTTGTGCTTAATGGCGAGTCCTTTCTACCTCCTCAAATCCCTTTCCTGCCATTCTCCCTTGCTTACAAGTCCTTTTCTCTGACTTTCCTCAAGACATTTTTCAGTGATGGATATTTTCAACTCTGCAGTTTCGTGAATTTTACTGTCCCTGAGTTCCATTGTTCAACTTGTGTTTATGGGAACTGGCCACAAAGCAGCGGGATTTCCTCAAGCCCTATACTGTTTCCATGGGCAACCCTAGCCTTTGGTCAATTCGTCTTCCTGATTGGAAATTAGAGTGACATGTGCCTGTCTGAACACCTAGGACTTGTCTCTCATTGTTCCTCATCCTTCCGCTTCATCCTCTGGACAAATTCCAAACTGTACGCAACAGGATGTTGACAGTGCTGCCATCTCCAAGTGGGGAGACTGTTAGTAAAGACGCTGGATGGGTGAACCCGAGCACCAGGAGATGAGGAGATGAGATGCCTTTTCCAAACTCTTCCCGATCAGACGGTATACCATCCTCTGGGTGTGACAGACATGTTTTAGCAGTAGGAAGAGTCCCATTCATGTAAGGAGAACACCAGGGCTTTTTCAAAATCAGTGTCTACCCGAAACCCAAACTGGGGAATTTTTTAAGCTACGGCTACACATATGTTCATTAAGGGCCTTGGGAAGTAGGCAGAGTCCAAACTTTAGATGACTGAAGTCTTCAGGGTCAGAAGCACTCACCACCAGCTTCCCTTAGGTTACACTTTAACTGTCATTGATAGATGATGTCAATAAAAATATCTATTCTTTTTCAGATTATTTCCCCTTATAGGTTATTGCAAAATGTTGAGTGTAGTTCCCTGTGCTATACAGTAGTTCCTTGTTGATGATCTATTTTATACATAGCAGTGTGTATGTGTTAATCCCAAACTGTTACTTTATCCCTCCTCCCACCTTTCCCCTTTGGTAATAATAAATTATAAGATTTTATACTTCTCAGAAATGGGGGAGCTGAAAGAGAGGTATCATTTTCAATGGAAAAGCATTTAAAACAAGATTGAAGCTTTAACCAAGATTATTAGATGTACATCCTTGGAAAGAAATCACTTCGTTTCTCTAATATTGACCTGACAAATAAGACAAACCTTTTCACTGAACTTGCTTATAATAAAGTGATGGAAATAGCCAATGGAAGCGTTAGAAACATCTTATTTTACCCGAGCCTTATACACTGTTCTATGTTAACTACAGTTTGGCTCACACATCTGTTCATTGAGGTTACAATAGTCTCAATTTCTGTTACTGATCCTCCAGAGTGGACCCCAACAAGTGTCCCCCTGCGCAGTGTCATTGGGGCCAACAGATCGAGACTGAGTTTGGTTCACAAGCAAAGGAAACTTTATATTTTGATCAGAGAATGGAGAGGTGAGAGCATGCACTACCCCGTGGGCTGTGGGCTGGGCTGCTGTGTAGAGATCCTGTCAGAGTCAGTGGGAGGGAGGGGGCGGAGCTCTCGAGGGCCGGGTTGGCTGCAGCTCAGGCTCTATATCGCGGAGTCTGCACTGGGCCCCAGGAGCTGAGGTGTCGACCCAGCCATTCTGCACTAGGAAATCTGGTCTGAAGTGCCGGGTGTGGAACCTCTGCATGCGGGACCCTAGGAGCACATGAAATTAGACAAAGCACAAAGGATAAAAAAGGTTAGACTTGACTTTATTGCCCAGATTCTATTTTTATCTCCCAGGGATTTTTAATGGGCTTTGCTGGGGACAAACCCCTCCTCTGCCTTTTGTCCCGTTCCTCATTCTTGGAGTGCTGAGGGTGCAGACCCTTCTTCTGTAACTGCTGAGTGCTGAGTTGGGAGCCCTCATACCAAGGGGCGAGGGTCAGAGCTTCTCCCCAGCAGCCTCCAGGTGACGTTGATTGTCCCCAGGCCCCCTGCCTCCCTGCTCGTCCACCTGAGCACCAGCATTGGAAGCGTTATAGATTCTAATGACCTTTAAGGGTCCAGGAAAGAGATGTGCAGAGACGCTGTGGGGGCCGGTTTCACCCCGCCCCACATTTGTTCGGCCACCTTAGGCTGACCGTTTCTGCCAGCCTAGATGCTCTGACCAGTAGTCTGCGCTGTCTTCAATTAGGCCCCTGAATTAACGTACAAACAGCACCAGGTGTCAGAGCCCTGCCCGCTCAACTCCCAGACAGTCCAGGGTCAGTGGTGATCAAGGACCATGATGGCCACTGAGTCAACAGCCTTTTGAAGTAAACAGGAGTCCAGCCAGTCTTATTGGCCACCATCATCACGGTGTCTGTAGGCTTTTCTATGGTGACAGTGTGACATACGGTTCCCCCGCCAAGATTATTAGCTCCCCTCTGTGTGCAGTAAGTCCTGCAAGCAGTAGTCTACTCTTTTGGGACACACTCTTGTTGTTTTATGAGAGAAACTCCAGGTCAAGTGATGTTCACACGAGTCGTCATGGTGTCCTGTTGCCCCCGGTTATCTCTCTGGATGTTGGAGTTGGAGGGCCTCCTCACTCGAGGTTGGTGTGCCCACGGAGCAAACCCTGCAACTTCAGGGCATGGTTGGTGGTTAGGATCACCACGTGGGGTCCTTTTCCCTTAGGAGGGAGGTGGCCTTTTGGGCTGCTGATTTCCAGGTTTTTAGATACCGCCAGTATCTTGGCCAGATGCGGCAGTGGGCCAAGCCCCTTGGTGACCGTAGTTTATCCTACCTGGATGGCATTCTTGCATTGTTCCATTTCAAGTGGTCCCAGTTTTTGCACTAATTCTCCAATGGCGATTCACCTTTCACCGGGAATGTAAAGGTCAAAGGGTTTAGCTAAATTAGGGAGTTCCAGGGCAAGGGTCTGAATTGACTGCTCTTTCCATTCTTGAAAGGCCACTTCTGGATTCTATTCAAAAGGATCATCATCTTTTCCTTTCAGTGTTTCATATAATGGCCCAGCTAGTAGACTGCAGTTAGGGATCCAGAAGCAGCAAACCCTGGCCTCCCCAGGAACCCCTAAGCTGTCTTCTAGTTTTAGAAAGGAGTAAGGCCGAAAATGGTTTCTTCCCTTTCCTGGGATGGGCTTCTCCGACCTTCTGTGAGAATGGAGCCCAGGCAGGTCACCGCAGTCTGTGATATTTGAGCTTTTTCTTGGACAACTTCTATCCTTTATTGGCTTGGTAGTTCAGAGGCCTCCTTAGTAGGGCTGGCGATCAGAATGTCGTCTGCCTATTGAAGGAGGGTTTCCTTTTCCAGAGGTAGAACTTTTAGGTCTTTAGCTAAGGTTTCCCCAAAAATGGTGTGGGAATTTTTGCACCCTTGGGGCAAGACGGCCCGGAAGTATTGTTTTAGTTGTATGTTGAGTCCTGCCACTCACAAGCCAAAATTTCTTGTGACTCTGGGACTAATGGAATACAAAAGAAGGCATCATTGAAGACTAATACAGAATACCATGTCCTGGTGGTTGGTAGAATGACCAGCAGGGTGTAGGAATTAGGAGCAACTGGAGGTATATCCTCAGTGGCTTCACTGACTGTCCTGACATCCTTTACCAGGTCCCCAGCAGCCCATGGGGCTCTCGTGGTCACACCAATCCCAGAATATGGAGCTCACCTGGGCAGGTACCCCACCCCCACCCAAGCCCACGGGGCTCTCCTGGTCAGGCCCCTCCCAGGATACAGAGCTACCCTTGCAGGTACTGTGGCAGGGCTGGGCACACAGGAACCGTGCACATAGCCCTCATTGCAGAGCACCCCCAGCTCACCTGTCGCTCAGAGCTGACACAGAGCACCTCAGAGCAGGACTTGAACTAACAAACAGCAGCTGCGACAGGTCTGTGACCCTGGGCATCACTCTGTGCGGCCTCCCTCCACCTGGTCTTCCAGAGACTTCCACTGCACCCGGGGCACCAGGCCTCTGTCTCCAACCACCACCCACCCCTCCTCTCCCTGACTCCTGGGTTCCTCTCATTAGGAGAGGGTTTTCTTGAAGTTGTCTCCCACTCATGGGCCAGATAAAATGATTAGAAAACAAGCCAAAGCTGCAGCCCCTTGTCTATCCTGACTCTCAGGAGCCCACACCTGTTCCTTGGACCTGGCCGGTTCAGCAAGTTCCATTTTCTGCAACTGTGAGCCCCTGAGGGGTGATGATTGGCTGAGCTGGGCAGCCTTACCGTGCTGGCCAGCCCTCCCCAGGTGTGCCTGGGTTGAGATCAATATAAATACCACTCCAGGCAGCAAGAGCCCCTGCAGCCGTGCCTGACGCCATTTTCTCTGCCCTGTCAGCAGTCTCGGGGCTGGGCTGGTGGGAGGGAGTGAGAGGCCACGGCTTTGTGGGTGGCCCAGTGTGAGTGGGGCTCTGCTGGACTTTCTGCAGCAGTTGCCAGGCTGCCACCTGCTAAAGAAGAGGATGTGTCACCCATACCTGCTGCTGGAATTTCTCCCTGGGCAGAGGTGAGGAAGGAAAAAAGCAGTGGGGGCAGGGACAGGACGGGTATCTCAGGCAGGGAAATGGAAATCTTCCAGAAGAGCACCCAGGGCCAGGACCATCCTGGCTGGCCTGCAGGCACCAAGTCGGCCGGCATGTTGTCACTCGTGTGGCTCTATGGCCCTTCCTCTACGCTTTCAAGTCCTTGTATATATTCAGGTGTTTTACCTGGGACGGGTGGGAATAGTTCAGCAGCAACTGGCCTGGGGCTCAGCTCACGTTTACTCACAGATGCCTCGGCATGGTGCCCCAGCTTTGCAATGAGGACGCTTGTTGCGTGGGGGCTGCTGGCTGACTGGGAGACGATTCCCCACCACTGACCAACTTCAGAATTGTTTACAACTGGAGCCAGTGCCCTGATACGGTTTTCCTCTGTGGAACTGGTGGGTTCTGTGTTTTTTTTCTCTTTTTCGTTTTTGGTTCAAGGTAGATTTTATTCCTCTTTTTTGTATTTACAGATAGAAGCATGGAAATAATTTATTCATATAAATACATGTATGTGAAGGGAATAATTGTTTTTTCTGTTTTATTTTTTAAATTTTATTTCTTTTCAATTTTGAATTTTACTTTATATTTTTATACAGCAGGTTCTTATTGGTTATCTATTTTATACATATAAATGTATACATGCCAATCCCAGTCTCTCAACTCCTCCCACCACCATCCCCCCAACAGCTTTCCCCCCTTGTTGTCCATACATTTGTTGTCTACATCTGTTGCTCTATTTATGCCTTGCAAAATGGTTAATCTGTACGGTTTTTCTAGGTTCCACATATATGCATGAATATACAAGATTTGTTTTTCTCTTTCTGACTTACTTCACTCTGTATGACAGTCTCTAGATCCATCGACGTCTCTACAAATGACCCAATTTCATTCCTTTTCATGGCTTAGTAATATTCCATTTTATATACGTACCACAGCTTTATGCATTCGTCTGTCTGTGGGCATTTAGGTTGCTTCCATTACCTCGATATTGTAAATAGTGATGCAATGAACATTGCGGTGAATGTCTCTTTTTGATTTATGGTTTTGTCTGGGTATATGTCCAGTACTGGGATTGCTGTATCATATGGTAATTCTATTGTTAGTTTCTTAAGAAACTCCATATTGTTCTCCATAGTGAATGTAACAATTTATATTCCCAACAATAGTGGAAGAGGGTTCCTTTTCTCCACACCCTTTCCAGCATTTATTGTTTGTAGATTTTCAGATGATGCCCATTCTAACAGGTGTGAGGTGATACCTCATTGTTGAGTCCATTTTGTTGAGCAAAGGGTAGGTCTTGTCTATTACACATTTGGCTTATGGAACAGTATCTGTGCTAATGTCAAACTCTGGTTTTATGCAGCACCCCAACTCACCTTCCCCCTTAAAAAAGCATAAGTTGCTTTTCAAAACTTGAGACCCTGTTCTGTTTTATAATTCAGTTCATGTGTAGCCAAGTTCACATTCCGTGTATTAGTGATATCTTACGATGTTTCTTTTTCTGTGTGACTTATTTCAGTTAGAATCATCATACCTGAATCCACTCATTATGCTGCTACGGGCCTGATGACATAGATTTCATTGCTGAGTGATATTGCATTGTACGTAAGTACCACAACTTCTTTATCCATATTTCACTTTCTGCACTATTGAACTTGTACCGTAAATGAGGTTCTTGTAAACAGAGCCATCCCAAACTTTGGGGTGGCTGTGTCTTTTTGATTTTACTTTCCCTAAGCTACAGCACCATAAGTGGAAGTGCCCTAGGCTCACTTGCGTTGTTTTTTAGATGTTTCAGAAAACACCATACACTTCTCCCGAGTGGCTGTTGGCAATTTACATCCCGCCCATCAGCATAACAAGGCTCCCAGTTCTCCATGGCCTGTCCTGCCTTTCTGGATTTTACACTTTTTTCAGATGGCCCTTTTGACCGGGAGGAAGTGAGACTTCATTGTAGTGCAGATTTCCTTTGCAAGCTTGCTTGGTTGGCCAAAAAGTGCGTATGCGTTTTTTCCTGAATATATGCAGGAAAAAACGCATACGCCCTTTTTGGCCAAGTGCATCATTGTCCACATTCTGCCTCTTTTCCTATATTTTAAATGCAATTCCAGTCTACCTCCTGAAATCGGATTCCTGCAATTCTGCCCCGCTTTCAAGTCTTCTTGTCAGCCTTACTTCAGTATATTTTTGGACGATAGCTGTTATTTATAACTCTGCAGGTTTGTGAATTACAGTGCCCCTGAGCTCCTTACTTCTACTCGCTTTCTTGTGAGCTGGCCACAACCGCGCAGGATTGCTTCAGGCCTTAATCTCGTTCCGGCCGGGATGCTGAGCTTTTGGTTAATTCCTATTCCTGGTGCGAAATGAGAGTTAAATTTGCCCGTCCAGACACGTCCAGCTAGTCTCTCATTGTTTCTCCCTATTCCTGTTCATTTTCCGCAGAAATTCCAAACTGGGCCAAACAGGAGGTTAAAGGCACTGACTCTCCAAGTCGGGAGAGTGTTAGTAAAGCGTCTGGAATGTTGCACCCGAGTACCAGGGGACGAGAACTGAGACATATTGGAACACGTCTCCCGATCACATGGTTGATCATACTCTGGGCTCCGCATGCATGTTTTAGCTGAAGGAAGAATCCCTTAAACCTGGAGAGTTGAGACCCGTGGAATGGGTACCATGCAATATGACTTCAAAGGGTCTTCATTTGCTCACCGAACCTCTCCAATCCTATCACTGCTGCATTTAGGCCCCTGTACAGACGCTTGATTCTCTTTCAGGGAAATAGCAATCCATAGGTTTTAAGATACTTACTAGTCAGGTACGTTCTTAGGCATTTAATATGGGGTGTTGAGTCCATTTCGTTGAGCAAGGAGTAGCTCTTGTCTATTCAGTATCTGGCTTAAGGAACTTTATCTGTGCTCATTATAATCTCTGGTTTTATGCAACACCGCCACTCACCTTTCCCCTTAAGCAAGCATAAGTTGGTTTTCTAAATTTGAGACCCTGTTCTGATTTGTAATCCAGTTCCTGTGTAGCCAAGTTTACATTCCGTGTATTAGTGATATCTTATGATGTTTCTTTTTCTGTGTGACTTATTTCAGTTAGAATCATCATACCTGAATCTATTCATTATACTGCTACGGGCCTGATGACATAGACTTCATTGCTGAGTGATATTGCATTGTACGTAAGTACCACAACTTCTTTATCCATTTTTCACTTTCTGCGCTATTGAACTTGTACCGTAAACGAGGTTCTTGTAAACAGAGCCGTCCCAAACTTTGGGGTGGCTGTGTCTTTTTGATTTGAATTTCCCTAAGCTATAGGACCATAAGTGGAAGTGCCCTAGGCTCTGTTGCTTTGTTTTTTAGATGTTTAAGGAAACACCATACACTTCTCCCAAGTGGCTGTTGGCAATTTACATACCGCCCATCAGCATAACAAGGCTCCCAGTTCTCCATGGCCTGTCCTTCCTTTCTGGATTTTACACATTTTTCAGGTGGCCCTTTTGACCGGGGGAAGTGAGCCTTCACTGTAGTGCAGATTTCCTTTGCAAGCTTGCTTGGTTGACCAAAAAGGGCGTATGCGTTTTTTCCTGAATATATTCAGGAAAAAACACATACGCCCTTTTTGGCCAAGTGCATCATTGTGGACGTTCTGCCTCTTTTCCTATGCTTTAAATGCAATTCCAGTCTACCTCCTGAAATCGGTTTCCTGCAATTCTGCCCCGCTTTCAAGTCCTCTTGGCAGCCTTACTTCAGTATATTTTTGGACGATAGCTGTCATTTATAACTCTGCAGGTTTGTGAATTACACTGCCCCTGAGCTCCTTTCTTCAACTCGCTTTCTTGTGAGCTGGCCGCAACACCGCAGGATTGCTTCAGGCCCTAATCTGGTGCCGGCATGGCACGCTGAGCCTTTGTTTAATTCCTCTTCCTGGTGGGAAATGAGAGTTAAATTTGCCCGTCCAGACACCTCCAGCTAGTCTCTCATTGGTTCTCCCTATTCCTGTTCATCTTCCGCAGAAATTGCAAATGGGCCAAACAGGAGGTTAAAGGCACTGACTTTCCAAGTCGGGAGAGTGTTAGTAAAGCATCTGGAATGTTGCACCCGAGTACCAGGGGACGAGAACTGAGACATATTGGAACACGTCTCCCGATCACACGGTTGAACATACTCTGGGTTCCACATGCATGTTTTAGCTGAAGGAAGCATCCCTTAAACCTGGAGACTTGAGACCCGTGGAATGGGTTCCATGCAATATGACTTCAAAGGGTCTTCATTTGCTCACCAAACCTCTCCAATCCTATCACTGCTGCGTTTATGCCCCTGTACACACGCTTGATTCTCTTTCAGAGACATAGCAATCCATAGGTTTTAAGATACTTACTAGTCAGGTACATTCTTAGGCGTTTAATATGGGGTGTTGAGTCCATTTCGTTGAGCAAGGAGTAGCTCTTGTCTATTCCATATTTGGCTTAAGGAACTTTATCTGTGCTCATTTCAATCTCTGGTTTGATGCAGCACCCCAACTCACCTTTTCGCTTAAGCAAGCATAAGTTGGTTTTCTAAATTTGAGACCCTGTTCTGATTTGTAATCCAGTTCCTGTGTAGCCAAGTTTACATTCCGTGTATTAGTGATATCTTATGATGTTTCTTTTTCTGTGTGACTTATTTCAGTTAGAATCATCATACCTGAATCCACTCATTATGCTGCTATGGGCCTGATGACATAGATTTCATTGCTGAGTGATATTGCATTGTACGTAAGTACCACAACTTCTTTATCCATATGTCACTTTCTGCGCTATTGAACTTGTACCGTAAACGAGGTTCTTGTAAACAGAGCCGTCCCAAACTTTGGGGTGGCTGTGTCTTTTTCATTTTAATTTCCCTAAGCTATAGGACCATAAGTGGAAGTGCCCTAGGCTCTGTTGCTTTGTTTTTTAGATGTTTAAGGAAACACCATACACTTCTCCCAAGTGGCTGCTGGCAATTAACATACCGCCCATCAGCATAACAAGGCTCCCAGTTCTCCATGGCCTGTCCTGCCTTTCTGGATTTTACACTTTTTTCAGATGGCCTTTTTGACCATGGGGAAGTGAGACTTCATTGTAGTGCAGATTTCCTTTGCAAGCTTGCTTGGTTGGCCAAAAAGGGCGTATGCGTTTTTTCCTGAATATATTCAGGAAAAAACGCATACGCCCTTTTTGGCCAAGTGCATCATTGTGGACGTTCTGCCTCTTTTCCTATGCTTTAAATGCAATTCCAGTCTACCTCCTGAAATCGGTTTCCTGCAATTCTGCCCCGCTTTCAAGTCCTCTTGGCAGCCTTACTTCAGTATATTTTTGGACGATAGCTGTCATTTATAACTCTGCAGGTTTGTGAATTACAGTGCCCCTGAGCTCCTTTCTTCAACTCGCTTTCTTGTGAGCTGGCCGCAACACCGCAGGATTGCTTCAGGCCCTAATCTGGTTCCGGCACGGCACGCTGAGCCTTTGGTTAATTCCTCTTCCTGGTGGGAAATGAGAGTTAAATTTGCCCGTCCAGACGCCTCCAGCTAGTCTCTCATTGGTTCTCCCTATTCCTGTTCATCTTCCACAGAAATTGCAAATGGGCCAAACAGGAGATTAAAGGCACTGACTTTCCAAGTCGGGAGAGTGTTAGTGAAGCGTCTGGAATGTTGCACCCGAGTACCAGGGGACGAGAACTGAGACATATTGGAACACGTCTCCCGATCACATGGTTGAACATACTCTGGGTTCCACATGCATGTTTTAGCTGAAGGAAGAATCCCTTAAACCTGGAGACTTGAGACCTGTGGAATGGGTACCATGCAATATGACTTCAAAGGGTCTTCATTTACTCACCGAACCTCTCCAATCCTATCACTGCTGTGTTTATGACCCTGTACACACTCTTGATTATCTTTCAGAGACATAGCAATCCATAGGTTTTAAGATATTTACTAGTCAGTTACATTCTTAGGCGTTTAATATGGGGTGTTGAGTCTATTTCATTGAGCAAGGAGTAGCTCTTGTCTATTCCATATTTGGCTTAAGGAACTTTATCTGTGCTCATTTCAATCTCTGGTTTGATGCAGCACCCCAACTCACCTTTTCGCTTAAGCAAGCATAAGTTGGTTTTCTAAATTTGAGACCCTGTTCTGATTTGTAATCCAGTTCCTGTGTAGCCAAGTTTACATTCCGTGTATTAGTGATATCTTATGATGTTTCTTTTTCTGTGTGACTTATTTCAGTTAGAATCATCATACCTGAATCTATTCATTATACTGCTACGGGCCTGATGACATAGACTTCATTGCTGAGTGATATTGCATTGTACGTAAGTACCACAACTTCTTTATCCATTTTTCACTTTCTGCGCTATTGAACTTGTACCGTAAATGAGGTTCTTGTAAACAGAGCCGTCCCAAACTTTGGGGTGGCTGTGTCTTTTTGATTTGAATTTCCCTAAGCTATAGGACCATAAGTGGAAGTGCCCTAGGCTCTGTTGCTTTGTTTTTTAGATGTTTAAGGAAACACCATACACTTCTCCCAAGTGGCTGTTGCCAATTTACATACCGCCCATCAGCATAACAAGGCTCCCAGTTCTCCATGGCCTGTCCTGCCTTTCTGGATTTTACACTTTTTTCAGGTGGCCCTTTTGACCGGGGGAAGTGAGCCTTCACTGTAGTGCAGATTTCCTTTGCAAGCTTGCTTGGTTGACCAAAAAGGGCGTATGCGTTTTTTCCTGAATATATTCAGGAAAAAACGCATACGCCCTTTTTGGCCAAGTGCATCATTGTGGACGTTCTGCCTCTTTTCCTATGCTTTAAATGCAATTCCAGTCTACCTCCTGAAATCGGTTTCCTGCAATTCTGCCCCGCTTTCAAGTCCTCTTGGCAGCCTTACTTCAGTATATTTTTGGACGATAGCTGTCATTTATAACTCTGCAGGTTTGTGAATTACACTGCCCCTGAGCTCCTTTCTTCAACTCGCTTTCTTGTGAGCTGGCCGCAACACTGCAGGATTGCTTCAGGCCCTAATCTGGTTCCGGCACGGCACGCTGAGCCTTTGGTTAATTCCTCTTCCTGGTGGGAAATGAGAGTTAAATTTGCCCGTCCAGACACCTCCACCTAGTCTCTCATTGGTTCTCCCTATTCCTGTTCATCTTCCGCAGAAATTGCAAATGGGCCAAACAGGAGGTTAAAGGCACTGACTTTCCAAGTCGGGAGAGTGTTAGTAAAGCATCTGGAATGTTGCACCCGAGTACCAGGGGACGAGAACTGAGACATATTGGAACACGTCTCCCGATCACACGGTTGAACATACTCTGGGTTCCACATGCATGTTTTAGCTGAAGGAAGCATCCCTTAAACCTGGAGACTTGAGACCCGTGGAATGGGTTCCATGCAATATGACTTCAAAGGGTCTTCATTTGCTCACCAAACCTCTCCAATCCTATCACTGCTGCGTTTATGCCCCTGTACACACGCTTGATTCTCTTTCAGAGACATAGCAATCCATAGGTTTTAAGATACTTACTAGTCAGGTACATTCTTAGGCGTTTAATATGGGGTGTTGAGTCCATTTCGTTGAGCAAGGAGTAGCTCTTGTCTATTCCATATTTGGCTTAAGGAACTTTATCTGTGCTCATTTCAATCTCTGGTTTGATGCAGCACCCCAACTCACCTTTTCGCTTAAGCAAGCATAAGTTGGTTTTCTAAATTTGAGACCCTGTTCTGATTTGTAATCCAGTTCCTGTGTAGCCAAGTTTACATCCCGTGTATTAGTGATATCTTATGATGTTTCTTTTTCTGTGTGACTTATTTCAGTTAGAATCATCATACCTGAATCCACTCATTATGCTGCTACGGGCCTGATGACATAGATTTCATTGCTGAGTGATATTGCATTGTACGTAAGTACCACAACTTCTTTATCCATTTTTCACTTTCTGCGCTATTGAACTTGTACCGTAAATGAGGTTCTTGTAAACAGAGCCGTCCCAAACTTTGGGGTGGCTGTGTCTTTTTGATTTTAATTTCCCTAAGCTATAGGACCATAAGTGGAAGTGCCCTAGGCTCTGTTGCTTTGTTTTTTAGATGTTTCAGGAAACACCATACACCTCTCCAGAGTGGCTGTTGGCAATTTACATCCCGCCCATCAGCATAACAAGGCTCCCAGTTCTCCATGGCCTGTCCTGCCTTTCTGGATTTTACACTTTTTTCAGATGGCCCTTTTGACCGGGGGGAAGTGAGACTTCATTGTAGTGCAGATTTCCTTTGCAAGCTTGCTTGGTTGGCCAAAAAGGGCGTATGCGTTTTTTCCTGAATATATTCAGGAAAAAACGCATACGCCCTTTTTGGCCAAGTGCATCATTGTGGACGTTCTGCCTCTTTTCCTATGCTTTAAATGCAATTCCAGTCTACCTCCTGAAATCGGTTTCCTGCAATTCTGCCCCGCTTTCAAGTCCTCTTGGCAGCCTTACTTCAGTATATTTTTGGACGATAGCTGTCATTTATAACTCTGCAGGTTTGTGAATTACAGTGCCCATGAGCTCCTTTCTTCAACTCGCTTTCTTGTGAGCTGGCCGCAACACTGCAGGATTGCTTCAGGCCCTAATCTGGTTCCGGCACGGCACGCTGAGCCTTTGGTTAATTCCTCTTCCTCGTGGGAAATGAGAGTTAAATTTGCCCGTCCAGACACCTCCAGCTAGTCTCTCATTGGTTCTCCCTATTCCTGTTCATCTTCCTCAGAAATTGCAAATGGGCCAAACAGGAGGTTAAAGGCACTGACTCTCCAAGTCGGGAGAGTGTTAGTAAAGCATCTGGAATGTTGCACCTGAGTACCAGGGGACGAGAACTGAGACATATTGGAACATGTCTCCCAATCACACTGTTGATCATACTCTGGGTTCCACGTGCATGTTTTACCTGAAGACAGAATCCCTTAAACCTGGAGAGTTGAGACCCGTGGAATGCGTACCATGCAATATGACTTCAAAGGGTCTTCATTTGCTCACCGAACCTCTCCAATCCTATCACTGCTGCGTTTATGCCCCTGTACACACGCTTGATTTTCTTTCGGAGACATAGCAATCCATAGGTTTTAAAATTCTTACTAGTCAGGTACATTCTTAGGCGTTTAATATGGGGTGTTGAGTCCATTTCGTTGAGCAAGGAGTAGTTCTTGTCTATTCTATATTTGGCTTAAGGAACTTTATCTGTGCTCATTTCAATCTCTGGTTTTATGCAGCACCCCAACTCACCTTTCCCCTTAAGCAAGCATAAGTTGGTTTTCTAAATTTGAGACCCTGTTCTGTTTTGTAATCCAGTTCCTGTGTAGCCAAGTTTACATCCCGTGTATTAGTGATATCTTATGATGTTTCTTTTTCTGTGTGACTTATTTCAGTTAGAATCATCATACCTGAATCCACTCATTATGCTGCTACGGGCCTGATGACATAGATTTCATTGCTGAGTGATATTGCATTGTACGTAAGTACCACAACTTCTTTATCCATTTTTCACTTTCTGCGATATTGAACTTGTACCGTAAACGAGTTTCTTGTAAACAGAGCCGTCCCAAACTTTGGGGTGGCTGTGTCTTTTTGATTTTAATTTCCCTAAGCTATAGGACCATAAGTGGAAGTGCCCTAGGCTCTGTTGCTTTGTTTTTTAGATGTTTCAGGAAACACCATACACTTCTCCCAAGTGGCTGTTGGCAATTTACATACCGCCCATCAGCATAACAAGGCTCCCAGTTCTCCATGGCCTGTCCTGCCTTTCTGGATTTTACACTTTTTTCAGGTGGCCCTTTTGACCGGGGGAAGTGAGCCTTCACTGTAGTGCAGATTTCCTTTGCAAGCTTGCTTGGTTGACCAAAAAGGGCGTATGCGTTTTTTCCTGAATATATTCAGGAAAAAACGCATACGCCCTTTTTGGCCAAGTGCATCATTGTGGACGTTCTGCCTCTTTTCCTATGCTTTAAATGCAATTCCAGTCTACCTCCTGAAATCGGTTTCCTGCAATTCTGCCCCGCTTTCAAGTCCTCTTGGCAGCCTTACTTCAGTATATTTTTGGACGATAGCTGTCATTTATAACTCTGCAGGTTTGTGAATTACACTGCCCCTGAGCTCCTTTCTTCAACTCGCTTTCTTGTGAGCTGGCCGCAACACTGCAGGATTGCTTCAGGCCCTAATCTGGTTCCGGCACGGCACGCTGAGCCTTTGGTTAATTCCTCTTCCTGGTGGGAAATGAGAGTTAAATTTGCCCGTCCAGACACCTCCACCTAGTCTCTCATTGGTTCTCCCTATTCCTGTTCATCTTCCGCAGAAATTGCAAATGGGCCAAACAGGAGGTTAAAGGCACTGACTTTCCAAGTCGGGAGAGTGTTAGTAAAGCATCTGGAATGTTGCACCCGAGTACCAGGGGACGAGAACTGAGACATATTGGAACACGTCTCCCGATCACACGGTTGAACATACTCTGGGTTCCACATGCATGTTTTAGCTGAAGGAAGCATCCCTTAAACCTGGAGACTTGAGACCCGTGGAATGGGTTCCATGCAATATGACTTCAAAGGGTCTTCATTTGCTCACCAAACCTCTCCAATCCTATCACTGCTGCGTTTATGCCCCTGTACACACGCTTGATTCTCTTTCAGAGACATAGCAATCCATAGGTTTTAAGATACTTACTAGTCAGGTACATTCTTAGGCGTTTAATATGGGGTGTTGAGTCCATTTCGTTGAGCAAGGAGTAGCTCTTGTCTATTCCATATTTGGCTTAAGGAACTTTATCTGTGCTCATTTCAATCTCTGGTTTGATGCAGCACCCCAACTCACCTTTTCGCTTAAGCAAGCATAAGTTGGTTTTCTAAATTTGAGACCCTGTTCTGATTTGTAATCCAGTTCCTGTGTAGCCAAGTTTACATCCCGTGTATTAGTGATATCTTATGATGTTTCTTTTTCTGTGTGACTTATTTCAGTTAGAATCATCATACCTGAATCCACTCATTATGCTGCTACGGGCCTGATGACATAGATTTCATTGCTGAGTGATATTGCATTGTACGTAAGTACCACAACTTCTTTATCCATTTTTCACTTTCTGCGCTATTGAACTTGTACCGTAAATGAGGTTCTTGTAAACAGAGCCGTCCCAAACTTTGGGGTGGCTGTGTCTTTTTGATTTTAATTTCCCTAAGCTATAGGACCATAAGTGGAAGTGCCCTAGGCTCTGTTGCTTTGTTTTTTAGATGTTTCAGGAAACACCATACACCTCTCCAGAGTGGCTGTTGGCAATTTACATCCCGCCCATCAGCATAACAAGGCTCCCAGTTCTCCATGGCCTGTCCTGCCTTTCTGGATTTTACACTTTTTTCAGATGGCCCTTTTGACCGGGGGGAAGTGAGACTTCATTGTAGTGCAGATTTCCTTTGCAAGCTTGCTTGGTTGGCCAAAAAGGGCGTATGCGTTTTTTCCTGAATATATTCAGGAAAAAACGCATACGCCCTTTTTGGCCAAGTGCATCATTGTGGACGTTCTGCCTCTTTTCCTATGCTTTAAATGCAATTCCAGTCTACCTCCTGAAATCGGTTTCCTGCAATTCTGCCCCGCTTTCAAGTCCTCTTGGCAGCCTTACTTCAGTATATTTTTGGACGATAGCTGTCATTTATAACTCTGCAGGTTTGTGAATTACAGTGCCCATGAGCTCCTTTCTTCAACTCGCTTTCTTGTGAGCTGGCCGCAACACTGCAGGATTGCTTCAGGCCCTAATCTGGTTCCGGCACGGCACGCTGAGCCTTTGGTTAATTCCTCTTCCTCGTGGGAAATGAGAGTTAAATTTGCCCGTCCAGACACCTCCAGCTAGTCTCTCATTGGTTCTCCCTATTCCTGTTCATCTTCCTCAGAAATTGCAAATGGGCCAAACAGGAGGTTAAAGGCACTGACTCTCCAAGTCGGGAGAGTGTTAGTAAAGCATCTGGAATGTTGCACCTGAGTACCAGGGGACGAGAACTGAGACATATTGGAACATGTCTCCCAATCACACTGTTGATCATACTCTGGGTTCCACGTGCATGTTTTACCTGAAGACAGAATCCCTTAAACCTGGAGAGTTGAGACCCGTGGAATGCGTACCATGCAATATGACTTCAAAGGGTCTTCATTTGCTCACCGAACCTCTCCAATCCTATCACTGCTGCGTTTATGCCCCTGTACACACGCTTGATTTTCTTTCGGAGACATAGCAATCCATAGGTTTTAAAATTCTTACTAGTCAGGTACATTCTTAGGCGTTTAATATGGGGTGTTGAGTCCATTTCGTTGAGCAAGGAGTAGTTCTTGTCTATTCTATATTTGGCTTAAGGAACTTTATCTGTGCTCATTTCAATCTCTGGTTTTATGCAGCACCCCAACTCACCTTTCCCCTTAAGCAAGCATAAGTTGGTTTTCTAAATTTGAGACCCTGTTCTGTTTTGTAATCCAGTTCCTGTGTAGCCAAGTTTACATCCCGTGTATTAGTGATATCTTATGATGTTTCTTTTTCTGTGTGACTTATTTCAGTTAGAATCATCATACCTGAATCCACTCATTATGCTGCTACGGGCCTGATGACATAGATTTCATTGCTGAGTGATATTGCATTGTACGTAAGTACCACAACTTCTTTATCCATTTTTCACTTTCTGCGATATTGAACTTGTACCGTAAACGAGTTTCTTGTAAACAGAGCCGTCCCAAACTTTGGGGTGGCTGTGTCTTTTTGATTTTAATTTCCCTAAGCTATAGGACCATAAGTGGAAGTGCCCTAGGCTCTGTTGCTTTGTTTTTTAGATGTTTCAGGAAACACCATACACTTCTCCCAAGTGGCTGTTGGCAATTTACATACCGCCCATCAGCATAACAAGGCTCCCAGTTCTCCATGGCCTGTCCTGCCTTTCTGGATTTTACACTTTTTTCAGGTGGCCCTTTTGACCGGGGGAAGTGAGCCTTCACTGTAGTGCAGATTTCCTTTGCAAGCTTGCTTGGTTGACCAAAAAGGGCGTATGCGTTTTTTCCTGAATATATTCAGGAAAAAACGCATACGCCCTTTTTGGCCAAGTGCATCATTGTGGACGTTCTGCCTCTTTTCCTATGCTTTAAATGCAATTCCAGTCTACCTCCTGAAATCGGTTTCCTGCAATTCTGCCCCGCTTTCAAGTCCTCTTGGCAGCCTTACTTCAGTATATTTTTGGACGATAGCTGTCATTTATAACTCTGCAGGTTTGTGAATTACACTGCCCCTGAGCTCCTTTCTTCAACTCGCTTTCTTGTGAGCTGGCCGCAACACTGCAGGATTGCTTCAGGCCCTAATCTGGTTCCGGCACGGCACGCTGAGCCTTTGGTTAATTCCTCTTCCTGGTGGGAAATGAGAGTTAAATTTGCCCGTCCAGACACCTCCACCTAGTCTCTCATTGGTTCTCCCTATTCCTGTTCATCTTCCGCAGAAATTGCAAATGGGCCAAACAGGAGGTTAAAGGCACTGACTTTCCAAGTCGGGAGAGTGTTAGTAAAGCATCTGGAATGTTGCACCCGAGTACCAGGGGACGAGAACTGAGACATATTGGAACACGTCTCCCGATCACACGGTTGAACATACTCTGGGTTCCACATGCATGTTTTAGCTGAAGGAAGCATCCCTTAAACCTGGAGACTTGAGACCCGTGGAATGGGTTCCATGCAATATGACTTCAAAGGGTCTTCATTTGCTCACCAAACCTCTCCAATCCTATCACTGCTGCGTTTATGCCCCTGTACACACGCTTGATTCTCTTTCAGAGACATAGCAATCCATAGGTTTTAAGATACTTACTAGTCAGGTACATTCTTAGGCGTTTAATATGGGGTGTTGAGTCCATTTCGTTGAGCAAGGAGTAGCTCTTGTCTATTCCATATTTGGCTTAAGGAACTTTATCTGTGCTCATTTCAATCTCTGGTTTGATGCAGCACCCCAACTCACCTTTTCGCTTAAGCAAGCATAAGTTGGTTTTCTAAATTTGAGACCCTGTTCTGATTTGTAATCCAGTTCCTGTGTAGCCAAGTTTACATTCCGTGTATTAGTGATATCTTATGATGTTTCTTTTTCTGTGTGACTTATTTCAGTTAGAATCATCATACCTGAATGGATTATGCTGCTACGGGCCTGATGACATAGATTTCATTGCTGAGTGATATTGCATTGTACGTAAGTACCACAACTTCTTTATCCATATTTCACTTTCTGCGCTATTGAACTTGTTCCGTAAACGAGGTTCTTGTAAACAGAGCCGTCCCAAACTTTGGGGTGGCTGTGTCTTTTTCATTTTAATTTCCCTAAGCTATAGGACCACAAGTGGAAGTGCCCTAGGCTCTGTTGCTTTGTTTTTTAGATGTTTAAGGAAACACCATACACTTCTCCCAAGTGGCTGATGGCAATTAACATACCGCCCATCAGCCTAACAAGGCTCCCAGTTCTCCATGGCCTGTCCTGCCTTTCTGGATTTTACACTTTTTCCAGATGGCCCTTTTGACCGTGGGGAAGTGAGACTTCATTGTAGTGCAGATTTCCTTTGCAAGCTTGCTTGGTTGGCCAAAAAGGGCGTATGCGTTTTTTCCTGAATATATTCAGGAAAAAACGCATACGCCCTTTTTGGCCAAGTGCATCATTGTGGACGTTCTGCCTCTTTTCCTATGCTTTAAATGCAATTCCAGTCTACCTCCTGAAATCGGTTTCCTGCAATTCTACCCCGCTTTCAAGTCCTCTTGGCAGCCTTACTTCAGTATATTTTTGGACGATAGCTGTCATTTATAACTCTGCAGGTTTGTGAATTACAGTGCCCCTGAGCTCCTTTCTTCAACTCGCTTTCTTGTGAGCTGGCCGCAACACCGCAGGATTGCTTCAGGCCCGAATCTGGTTCCGGCACGGCACGCTGAGCCTTTGGTTAATTCCTCTTCCTGGTGGGAAATGAGAGTTAAATTTGCCCGTCCAGACACCTCCAGCTAGTCTCTCATTGGTTCTCCCTATTCCTGTTCATCTTCCTCAGAAATTGCAAATGGGCCAAACAGGAGGTTAAAGGCACTGACTCTCCAAGTCGGGAGAGTGTTAGTAAAGCGTCTGGAATGTTACACCCGAGTACCAGGGGACGAGAATTGAGACATATTGGAACACGTCTCCCGATCACACGGTTGATCATACTCTGGGTTCCACGTGCATGTTTTAGCTGAAGGAAGAATCCCTTAAACCTGGAGAGTTGAGACCCGTGGAATGGGTACCATGCAATATGACTTCAAAGGGTCTTCATTTGCTCACCGAACCTCTCCAATCCTATCACTGCTGCGTTTATGCCCCTGTACACACGCTTGATTTTCTTTCAGAGACATAGCAATCCATAGGTTTTAAGATACTTACTAGTCAGGTACATTCTTAGGCGTTTAATATGGGGTGTTGAGTCCATTTCGTTGAGCAAGGAGTAGTTCTTGTCTATTCCATATTTGGCTTAAGGAACTTTATCTGTGCTCATTTCAATCTCTTGTTTTATGCAGCACCCCAACTCACCTTTCCCCTTAAGCAAGCATAAGTTGGTTTTCTAAATTTGAGACACTGTTCTGTTTTGTAATCCAGTTCCTTTGTAGCCAAGTTTACATCCCGTGTATTAGTGATATCTTATGATGTTTCTTTTTCTGTGTGACTTATTTCAGTTAGAATCATCATACCTGAATCCACTCATTATGCTGCTACGGGCCTGATGACATAGATTTCATTGCTGAGTGATATTGCATTGTACGTAAGTACCACAACTTCTTTATCCATTTTTCACTTTCTGCGCTATTGAACTTGTACCGTAAATGAGGTTCTTGTAAACAGAGCCGTCCCAAACTTTGGGGTGGCTGTGTCTTTTTGATTTTAATTTCCCTAAGCTATAGGACCATAAGTGGAAGTGCCCTAGGCTCTGTTGCTTTGTTTTTTAGATGTTTCAGGAAACACCATACACCTCTCCAGAGTGGCTGTTGGCAATTTACATACCGCCCATCAGCATAACAAGGCTCCCAGTTCTCCATGGCCTGTCCTGTCTTTCTGGATTTTACACTTTTTTCAGATGGCCCTTTTGACCGGGGGGAAGTGAGACTTCATTGTAGTGCAGATTTCCTTTGCAAGCTTGCTTGGTTGACCAAAAAGGGCGTATGCGTTTTTTCCTGAATATATTCAGGAAAAAACGCATACGCCCTTTTTGGCCAAGTGCATCATTGTGGACGTTCTGCCTCTTTTCCTATGCTTTAAATGCAATTCCAGTCTACCTCCTGAAATCGGTTTCCTGCAATTCTGCCCCGCTTTCAAGTCCTCTTGGCAGCCTTACCTCAGTATATTTTTGGACGATAGCTGTCATTTATAACTCTGCAGGTTTGTGAATTACACTGCCCCTGAGCTCCTTTCTTCAACTCGCTTTCTTGTGAGCTGGCCGCAACACTGCAGGATTGCTTCAGGCCCTAATCTGGTTCCGGCACGGCACGCTGAGCCTTTGGTTAATTCCTCTTCCTGGTGGGAAATGAGAGTTAAATTTGCCCGTCCAGACACCTCCAGCTAGTCTCTCATTGGTTCTCCCTATTCCTGTTCATCTTCCGCAGAAATTGCAAATGGGCCAAACAGGAGGTTAAAGGCACTGACTTTCCAAGTCGGGAGAGTGTTAGTAAAGCATCTGGAATGTTGCACCCGAGTACCAGGGGACGAGAACTGAGACATATTGGAACACGTCTCCCGATCACACGGTTGAACATACTCTGGGTTCCACATGCATGTTTTAGCTGAAGGAAGCATCCCTTAAACCTGGAGACTTGAGACCCGTGGAATGGGTTCCATGCAATATGACTTCAAAGGGTCTTCATTTGCTCACCAAACCTCTCCAATCCTATCACTGCTGCGTTTATGCCCCTGTACACACGCTTGATTCTCTTTCAGAGACATAGCAATCCATAGGTTTTAAGATACTTACTAGTCAGGTACATTCTTAGGCGTTTAATATGGGGTGTTGAGTCCATTTCGTTGAGCAAGGAGTAGCTCTTGTCTTTTCCATATTTGGCTTAAGGAACTTTATCTGTGCTCATTTCAATCTCTGGTTTGATGCAGCACCCCAACTGACCTTTTCGCTTAAGCAAGCATAAGTTGGTTTTCTAAATTTGAGACCCTGTTCTGATTTGTAATCCAGTTCCTGTGTAGCCAAGTTTACATTCCGTGTATTAGTGATATCTTATGATGTTTCTTTTTCTGTGTGACTTATTTCAGTTAGAATCATCATACCTGAATGGATTATGCTGCTACGGGCCTGATGACATAGATTGCATTGCTGAGTGATATTGCATTGTACGTAAGTACCACAACTTCTTTATACATTTTTCACTTTCTGCGATATTGAACTTGTACCGTAAACGAGTTTCTTGTAAACAGAGCCGTCCCAAACATTGGGGTGGCTGTGTCTTTTTGATTTTAATTTCCCTAAGCTATAGGACCATAAGTGGAAGTGCCCTAGGCTCTGTTGCTTTGTTTTTTAGATGTTTCAGGAAACACCATACACCTCTCCCGAGTGGCTGTTGGCAATTTACATCCCGCCCATCAGCATAACAAGGCTCCCAGTTCTCCATGGCCTGTCCTGCCTTTCTGGATTTTACACTTTTTTCAGATGGCCCTTTTGACCGGGGGGAAGTGAGACTTCATTGTAGTGCAGATTTCCTTTGCAAGCTTGCTTGGTTGGCCAAAAAGGGCGTATGCGTTTTTTCCTGAATATATTCAGGAAAAAACGCATACGCCCTTTTTGGCCAAGTGCATCATTGTGGACGTTCTGCCTCTTTTCCTATGCTTTAAATGCAATTCCAGTCTACCTCCTGAAATCGGTTTCCTGCAATTCTGCCCCGCTTTCAAGTCCTCTTGGCAGCCTTACTTCAGTATATTTTTGGACGATAGCTGTCATTGATAACTCTGCAGGTTTGTGAATTACAGTGCCCCTGAGCTCCTTTCTTCAACTCGCTTTCTTGTGAGCTGGCCGCAACACCGCAGGATTGCTTCAGGCCCGAATCTGGTTCCGGCACGGCACACTGAGCCTTTGGTTAATTCCTCTTCCTGGTGGGAAATGAGAGTTAAATTTGCCCGTCCAGACACCTCCAGCTAGTCTCTCTTTGGTTCTCCCTATTCCTGTTCATCTTCCTCAGAAATTGCAAATGGGCCAAACAGGAGGTTAAAGGCACTGACTCTCCAAGTCGGGAGAGTGTTAGTAAAGCGTCTGGAATGTTACACCCGAGTACCAGGGGACGAGAATTGAGACATATTGGAACACGTCTCCCGATCACACGGTTGATCATACTCTGGGTTCCACGTGCATGTTTTAGCTGAAGGAAGAATCCCTTAAACCTGGAGAGTTGAGACCTGTGGAATGGGTACCATGCAATATGACTTCAAAGGGTCTTCATTTGCTCACCGAACCTCTACAATCCTATCACTGCTGCGTTTATGCCCCTGTACACACGCTTGATTTTCTTTCAGAGACATAGCAATCCATAGGTTTTAAGATACTTACTAGTCAGGTACATTCTTAGGCGTTTAATATGGGGTGTTGAGTCCATTTCGTTGAGCAAGGAGTAGTTCTTGTCTATTCCATATTTGGCTTAAGGAACTTTATCTGTGCTCATTTCAATCTCTGGTTTTATGCAGCACCCCAACTCACCTTTCCCCTTAAGCAAGCATAAGTTGGTTTTCTAAATTTGAGACCCTGTTCTGTTTTGTAATCCAGTTCCTGTGCAGCCAAGTTTACATCCCGTGTATTAGTGATATCTTATGATGTTTCTTTTCTGTGTGACTTATTTCAGTTAGAATCATCATACCTGAATCCACTCATTATGCTGCTACGGGCCTGATGACATAGATTTCATTGCTGAGTGATATTGCATTGTACGTAAGTACCACAACTTCTTTATCCATTTTTCACTTTCTGCGATATTGAACTTGTACCGTAAACGAGGTTCTTGTAAACAGAGCCGTCCCAAACTTTGGGGTGGCTGTGTCTTTTTGATTTTAATTTCCATAAGCTATAGGACCATAAGTGGAAGTGCCCTAGGCTCTGTTGCTTTGTTTTTTAGATGTTTCAGGAAACACCATACACCTCTCCCGAGTGGCTGTTGGCAATTTACATCCCGCCCATCAGCATAACAAGGCTCCCAGTTCTCCATGGCCTGTCCTGCCTTTCTGGATTTTACACTTTTTTCAGATGGCCCTTTTGACTGGGGGGAAGTGAGACTTCATTGTAGTGCAGATTTCCTTTGCAAGCTTGCTTGGTTGGCCAAAAAGGGCGTATGCGTTTTTTCCTGAATATATTCAGGAAAAAACGCATACGCCCTTTTTGGCCAAGTGCATCATTGTGGACGTTCTGCCTCTTTTCCTATGCTTTAAATGCAATTCCAGTCTACCTCCTGAAATCGGTTTCCTGCAATTCTGCCCCGCTTTCAAGTCCTCTTGGCAGCCTTACTTCAGTATATTTTTGGACGATAGCTGTCATTTATAACTCTGCAGGTTTGTGAATTACAGTGCCCCTGAGCTCCTTTCTTCAACTCGCTTTCTTGGGAGCTGGCCGCAACACCGCAGGATTGCTTCAGGCCCTAATCTGGTTCCGGCACGGCACGCTGAGCCTTTGGTTAATTCCTCTTCCTCGTGGGAAATGAGAGTTAAATTTGCCCGTCCAGGCACCTCCACCTAGTCTCTCATTGGTTCTCCCTATTCCTGTTCATCTTCCTCAGAAATTGCAAATGGGCCAAACAGGAGGTTAAAGGCACTGACTCTCCAAGTCGGGAGTGTGTTAGTAAAGCGTCTGGAATGTTGCACCTGAGTACCAGGGAACGAGAACTGAGACATATTGGAACATGTCTCCCGATCACACGGTTGATCATACTCTGGGTTCCACGTGCATGTTTTACCTGAAGGCAGAATCCCTTAAACCTGGAGAGTTGAGACCCGTGGAATGGGTACCATGCAATATGACTTCAAAGGGTCTTCATTTGCTCACCGAACCTCTCCAATCCTATCACTGCTGCCTTTTTGCCCCTGTACACAAGCTTGATTCTCTTTCGGAGACATAGCAATCCATAGGTTTGAAAATTCTTACTAGTCAGGTACATTCTTAGGCGTTTAATATGGGCTGTTGAGTCCATTTCGTTGAGCAAGGAGTAGTTCTTGTCTATTCCATATTTGGCTTAAGGAACTTTATCTGTGCTCATTTCAATCTCTGGTTTTAGGCAGCACCCCAACTCACCTTTCCCCTTAAGCAAGCATAAGTAGTTTTTTTAAATTTAAGGCCCTGTTCTGTTTTGTAATCCAGTTCCTGTGTAGCCAAGTTTACATTCCGTGTATTAGTGATATCTTATGATGTTTCTTTTTCTGTGATACTTATTTCAGTTAGAATCATCATACCTGAATCCACTCTTTATGCTGCTATGGGCCTGAAGACCTAGATTTCATTGCTGAATGATAATGCATTGTACGTAAGTACCTCAACTTCTTTATCCATTTTTCGCTTTCTGCGATATTGAACTTGTAGCGTAAACCAGGTTCTTGTAAACAGAGCCGTCCCAAATTTTGGTGTGGCTGTGTCTTTTTGATTTTAATTTCCCTAAGTTATAGGACCATAAGTGGAAGTGCCCTAGGCTCTGTTGCTTTGTTTTTTAGATGTTTCAGGAAACACCATACACCTCTCCCGAGGGGCTCTTGGCAATTTACATCCCGCCCATCTGCATAACAAGGTTCCCAGTTCTCCATGGCCTATCCTGCCTTTCTGGATTTTACACTTTTTTCAGATGGCCCTTTTGAGCGGGGGGAACTGAGACTTCATTGTAGTGCAGATTTCCTTTGCAAGCTTGCTTGGTTGGCCAAAAAGGGCGTATGCGTTTTTTCCTGAATATATTCAGGAAAAAACGCATACGCCCTTTTTGGCCAAGTGCATCATTGTGGACGTTCTGCCTCTTTTCCTATGCTTTAAATGCAATTCCAGTCTACCTCCTGAAATCGGTTTCCTGCAATTCTGCCCCGCTTTCAAGTCCTCTTGGCAGCCTTACTTCAGTATATTTTTGGACGATAGCTGTCATTTATAACTCTGCAGGTTTGTGAATTACAGTGCCCCTGAGCTCCTTTCTTCAACTCGCTTTCTTGGGAGCTGGCCGGAACACCGCAGCATTGCTTCAGGCCCTAATCTGGTTCTGGCACGGCACGCTGAGCCTTTGGTTAATTCCTCTTCCTGGTGGGAAATGAGAGTTAAATTTGCCCGTCCAGACACCTCCAGCTAGTCTCTCTTTGGTTCTCCCTATTCCTGTTCATCTTCCGCAGAAATTGCAAACTGGGCCAAACAGGAGGTTAAAGGCACTGACTCTCCAAGTCGGGAGAGTGTTAGTAAAGCGTCTGGAAAGTTGCACCCGAGTACCAGGTGATGAGAACTGAGACATATTGGAACACGTCTCCCGATCACACGGTTGATCATACTCTGGGTTCCACGTGCATGTTTTACCTGAAGGCAGAGTCCCTTAAACCTGGAGAGTTGAGACCCGTGGAATGGGTACCATGCAATATGACTTCAAAGGGTCTTCATTTGCTCACCGAACCTCTCCAATCCTATCACTGCTGCGTTTATGCCCCTGTACACACGCTTGATTTTCTTTCAGAGACATAGCAATCCATAGGTTTTAAGATACTTACTAGTCAGGTACATTCTTAGGCGTTTAATATGGGCTGTTGAGTCCATTTCGTTGAGCAAGGAGTAGTTCTTGTCTATTCTATATTTGGCTTAAGGAACTTTATCTGTGCTCATTTCAATCTCTGGTTTGATGCTGTACCCCAACTCACCTTTCCCCTTAAGCAAGCATAAGTTGGTTTTCTAAATTTGAGACCCTGTTCTGTTTTGTAATCCAGCTCCTGTGTAGCCAAGTTTACATCCTGTGTATTAGTGATATCTTATGATGTTTCTTTTTCTGTGTGACTTATTTCAGTTAGAATCATCATACCTGAATCCGCTCATTATGCTGCTACGGGCCTGATGACATAGATTTCATTGCTGAGTGATATTGCATTGTACGTAAGTACCACAACTTCTTTATCCATTTTTCACTTTCTGCGCTATTGAACTTGTACCGTAAACGAGGTTCTTGTAAACAGAGCCGTCCCAAACTTTGGGGTGGCTGTGTCTTTTTGATTTTAATTTCCCTAAGCTATAGGACCATAAGTGGAAGTGCCCTAGGCTCTGTTGCTTTGTTTTTTAGATGTTTCTGGAAACACCATACACCTCTCCCGAGTGGCTGTTGGCAATTTACATCCCGCCCATCAGCATAACAAGGCTCCCAGTTCTCCATGGCCTGTCCTGCCTTTCTGGATTTTACACTTTTTTCAGATGGCCCTTTTGACCGTGGGGAAGTGAGACTTCATTGTAGTGCAGATTTCCTTTACAAGCTTGCTTGGTTGGCCAAAAAGGGCGTATGCGTTTTTTCCTGAATAGATTCAGGAAAAAACGCATACGCCCTTTTTGGCCAAGTGCATCATTGTGGACGTTCTGCCTCTTTTCCTATGCTTTAAATGCAATTCCAGTCTACCTCCTGAAATCGGTTTCCTGCAATTCTGCCCCGCTTTCAAGTCCTCTTGGCAGCCTTACTTCAGTATATTTTTGGACGATAGCTGTCATTTATAACTCTGCAGGTTTGTGAATTACAGTGCCCCTGAGCTCCTTTCTTCAACTCGCTTTCTTGTGAGCTGGCCGCAACACCGCAGGATTGCTTCAGGCCCTAATCTGGTTCCGGCACGGCACGTTGAGCCTTTGGTTAATTCCTCTTCCTGGTGTTAAATGAGAGTTAAATTTGCCCGTCCAGACACCTCCACCTAGTCTCTCATTGGTTCTCCCTATTCCTGTTCATCTTCCTCAGAAATTGCAAATGGGCCAAACAGGAGGTTAAAGGCACTGACTCTCCAAGTCGGGAGAGTGTTAGTAAAGCGTCTGGAATGTTACACCCGAGTACCAGGGGACGAGAATTGAAACATATTGGAACACGTCTCCCGATCACACGGTTGATCATACTCTGGGTTCCACGTGCATGTTTTAGCTGAAGGAAAAATCCCTTAAACCTGGAGAGTTGAGACCCGTGGAATGGGTACCATGCAATATGACTTCAAAGGGTCTTCATTTGCTCACCGAACCTCTCCAATCCTATCACTGCTGCGTTTATGCCCCTGTACACACGCTTGATTCTCTTTCAGAGACATAGCAATCCATAGGTTTTAAGATACTTACTAGTCAGGTACATTCTTAGGCGTTTAATATGGGCTGTTGAGTCCATTTCGTTGAGCAAGGAGTAGTTCTTGTCTATTCCATATTTGGCTTAAGGAACTTTATCTGTGCTCATTTCAATCTCTGGTTTTATGCAGCACCCCAACTCACCTTTCCCCTTAAGCAAGCATATGTTGGTTTTCTAAATTTGAGACCCTGTTCTGTTTTGTAATCCAGTTCCTGTGTAGCCAAGTTTACATTCCGTGTATTAGTGATATCTTATGATGTTTCTTTTTCTGTGTGACTTATTTCAGTTAGAATCATCATACCTGAATCCACTCATTATGCTGCTACGGGCCTGATGACATAGATTTCATTGCTGAGTGATATTGCATTGTACGTAAGTACCACAACTTCTTTATCCATTTTTCACTTTCTGCGATATTGAACTTGTACCGTAAACGAGGTTCTTGTAAACAGAGCCGTCCCAAACTTTGGGGTGGCTGTGTCTTTCTGATTTTAATTTCCCAAGCTACAGGACCATAAGTGGAAGTGCCCTAGGCTCTGTTGCTTTGTTTTTTAGATGTTTCAGGAAACACCATACACCTCTCCCGAGTGGCTGTTGGCAATTTACATCCCGCCCATCAGCATAACAAGGCTCCCAGTTCTCCATGGCCTGTCCTGCCTTTCTGGATTTTACACTTTTTTCAGATGGCCCTTTTGACCAGGGGGAAGTGAGACTTCATTGTAGTGCAGATTTCCTTTGCAAGCTTGCTTGGTTGGCCAAAAAGGGCGTATGCGTTTTTTCCTGAATATATTCAGGAAAAAACGCATACGCCCTTTTTGGCCAAGTGCATCATTGTGGACGTTCTGCCTCTTTTCCTATGCTTTAAATGCAATTCCAGTCTACCTCCTGAAATCGGTTTCCTGCAATTCGGCCCCGCTTTCAAGTCCTCTTGGCAGCCTTACTTCAGTATATTTTTGGACGATAGCTGTCATTTATAACTCTGCAGGTTTGTGAATTACAGTGCCCCTGAGCTCCTTTCTTCAACTCGCTTTCTTGGGAGCTGGCCGCAACACCGCAGGATTGCTTCAGGCCCTAATCTGGTTCCAGCACGGCACGCTGAGCCTTTGGTTAATTCCTCTTCCTGGTGGGAAATGAGAGTTAAATTTGCCCGTCCAGACACCTCCAGCTAGTCTCTCATTGGTTCTCCCTATTCCTGTTCATCTTCCTCAGAAATTGCAAATGGGCCAAACAGGAGGTTAAAGGCACTGACTCTCCAAGTCGGGAGAGTGTTAGTAAAGCGTCTGGAATGTTACACTCGAGTACCAGGGGACGAGAACTGAGACATATTGGAACACGTCTCCCGATCACACGGTTGATCATACTCTGGGTTCCACGTGCATGTTTTAGCTGAAGGAAGAATCCCTTAAACCTGGAGAGTTGAGCCCCGTGGAATGGGTACCATGCAATATGACTTCAAAGGGTCTTCATTTGCTCACCGAACCTCTCCAATTCTATCACTGCTGCATTTATGCCCCTGTACACACGCTTGATTGTCTTTCAGAGACATAGCAATCCATAGGTTTTAAGATACTTACTAGTCAGGTACATTCTTAGGCGTTTAATATGAGGTGTTGAGTCCATTTCGTTGAGCAAGGAGTACTTTTTGTCTATTCTATATTTGGCTTAAGGAACTTTGTCTGTGCTCATTTCAATCTCTGGTTTTATGCAGCACCCCAACTCACCTTTCCCCTTAAGCAAGCATAAGTTGGTTTTCTAAATTTGAGACCCTGTTCTGTTTTGTAATCCAGTTCCTGTGTAGCCAAGTTTACATCCCGTGTATTAGTGATATCTTATGATGTTTCTTTTCTGTGTGACTTATTTCAGTTAGAATCATCATACCTGAATCCACTCATTATGCTGCTACGGGCCTGATGACATAGATTTCATTGCTGAGTGATATTGCATTGTACGTAAGTACCACAACTTCTTTATCCATTTTTCACTTTCTGCGATATTGAACTTGTACCGTAAACGAGGTTCTTGTAAACAGAGCCGTCCCAAACTTTGGGGTGGCTGTGTCTTTTTGATTTTAATTTCCCTAAGCTATAGGACCATAAGTGGAAGTGCCCTAGGCTCTGATGCTTTGTTTTTTAGATGTTTCAGGAAACACCATACACCTCTCCCGAGTGGCTGTTGGCAATTTACATCCCGTCCATCAGCATAACAAGGCTCCCAGTTCTCCATGGCCTGTCCTGCCTTTCTGGATTTTACACTTTTTTCAGATGGCCCTTTTGACCGGGGGGAAGTGAGACTTCATTGTAGTGCAGATTTCCTTTGCAAGGTTGCTTGGTTGGCCAAAAAGGGCGTATGCGTTTTTACCTGAATATATTCAGGAAAAAACGCATACGCCCTTTTTGGCCAAGTGCATCATTGTGGACGTTCTGCCTCTTTTCCTATGCTTTAAATGCAATTCCAGTCTACCTCCTGAAATCGGTTTCCTGCAATTCTGCCCCGCTTTCAAGTCCTCTTGGCAGCCTTACTTCAGTATATTTTTGGACGATAGCTGTCATTTATAACTCTGCAGGTTTGTGAATTACAGTGCCCATGAGCTCCTTTCTTCAACTCGCTTTCTTGTGAGCTGGCCGCAACACTGCAGGATTGCTTCAGGCCCTAATCTGGTTCCGGCACGGCACGCTGAGCCTTTGGTTAATTCCTCTTCCTCGTGGGAAATGAGAGTTAAATTTGCCCGTCCAGACACCTCCAGCTAGTCTCTCATTGGTTCTCCCTATTCCTGTTCATCTTCCTCAGAAATTGCAAATGGGCCAAACAGGAGGTTAAAGGCACTGACTCTCCAAGTCGGGAGAGTGATAGTAAAGCGTCTGGAATGTTGCACCTGAGTACCAGGGGACGAGAACTGAGACATATTGGAACATGTCTCCCGATCACACTGTTGATCATACTCTGGGTTCCACGTGCATGTTTTACCTAAAGACAGAATCCCTTAAACCTGGAGAGTTGAGACCTGTGGAATGGGTACCATGCAATATGACTTCAAAGGGTCTTCATTTGCTCACCGAACCTCTCCAATCCTATCACTGCTGCGTTTATGCCCCTGTACACACGCTTGATTTTCTTTCAGAGACGTAGCAATCCATAGGTTTTAAGATACTTACTAGTCAGGTACATTCTTAGGCGTTTAATATGGGGTGTTGAGTCCATTTCGCTAAGCAAGGAGTAGTACTTGTCTATTACATATTTGGCTTAAGAAACTTTATCTGTGCTTATTTCAATCTCTGGTTTTATGCAGCACCCCAACTCACCTTTCCACTTAAGCAAGCATAAGTTGGTTTTCTAAATTTGAGACCCTGTTCTGTTTTGTAATCCAGTTCCTGTGTAGCCAAGTTTACATTCCGTGTATTAGTGATATCTTATGATGTTTCTTTTTCTCTGTGACTTATTTCAGTTAGAATCATCATACCTGAATCCACTCATTATGCTGCTACGGGCCTGATGACATAGATTTCATTGCTGAGTGATATTGCATTGAACGTATGTACCACAACTTCTTTATCCATTTTTCACTTTCTGTGATATTGAACTTGTACCGTAAACGAGGTTCTTGTAAACAGAGCCTTCCCAAACTTTGGGGTGGCTGTGTCTTTTTGATTTTAATTTCCCTAGGCTATAGGACCATAAGTGGAAGTGCCCTAGGCTCTGTTGCTTTGTTTTTTAGATGTTTCAGGAAACACCATACACCTCTCCCGAGTGGCTGTTGGCAATTTACATCCCGCCCATCAGCATAACAAGGCTCCCAGTTCTCCATGGCCTGTCCTGCCTTTCTGGATTTTACACTTTTTTCAGATGGCCCTTTTGACTGGGGGGAAGTGAGACTTCATTGTAGTGCAGATTTCCTTTGCAAGCTTGCTTGGTTGGCCAAAAAGGGCGTATGCGTTTTTTCCTGAATATATTCAGGAAAAAACGCATACGCCCTTTTTGGCCAAGTGCATCATTGTGGACGTTCTGCCTCTTTTCCTATGCTTTAAATGCAATTCCAGTCTACCTCCTGAAATCGGTTTCCTGCAATTCTGCCCCGCTTTCAAGTCCTCTTGGCAGCCTTACTTCAGTATATTTTTGGACGATAGCTGTCATTTATAACTCTGCAGGTTTGTGAATTACAGTGCCCCTGAGCTCCTTTCTTCAACTCGCTTTCTTGTGAGCTGGCCGCAACACCGCAGGATTGCTTCAGGCCCTAATCTGGTTCCGGCACGGCACGCTGAGCCTTTGGTTAATTCCTCTTCCTCGTGGGAAATGAGAGTTAAATTTGCCCGTCCAGGCACCTCCACCTAGTCTCTCATTGGTTCTCCCTATTCCTGTTCATCTTCCTCAGAAATTGCAAATGGGCCAAACAGGAGGTTAAAGGCACTGACTCTCCAAGTCTGGAGTGTGTTAGTAAAGCGTCTGGAATGTTGCACCTGAGTACCAGGGAACGAGAACTGAGACATATTGGAACATGTCTCCCGATCACACGGTTGATCATACTCCTAGTTCCACGTGCATGTTTTACCTGAAGGCAGAATCCCTTAAACCTGGAGAGTTGAGACCCGTGGAATGGGTACCATGCAATATGACTTCAAAGGGTCTTCATTTGCTCACCGAACCTCTCCAATCCTATCACTGCTGCCTTTTTGCCCCTGTACACAAGCTTGATTCTCTTTCAGAGACATAGCAATCCATAGGTTTGAAAATTCTTACTAGTCAGGTACATTCTTAGGCGTTTAATATGGGGTGTTGAGTCCATTTCGTTGAGCAAGGAGTAGTTCTTGTCTATTCCATATTTGGCTTAAGGAACTTTATCTGTGCTCATTTCAATCTCTGGTTTTAGGCAGCACCCCAACTCACCTTTCCCCTTAAGCAAGCATAAGTAGTTTTTTTAAATTTAAGGCCCTGTTCTGTTTTGTAATCCAGTTCCTGTGTAGCCAAGTTTACATTCCGTGTATTAGTGATATCTTATGATGTTTCTTTTTCTGTGATACTTATTTCAGTTAGAATCATCATACCTGAATCCACTCTTTATGCTGCTATGGGCCTGAAGACCTAGATTTCATTGCTGAATGATAATGCATTGTACGTAAGTACCTCAACTTCTTTATCCATTTTTCGCTTTCTGCGATATTGAACTTGTAGCATAAACCAGGTTCTTGTAAACAGAGCCGTCCCAAATTTTGGGGTGGCTGTGTCTTTTTGATTTTAATTTCCCTAAGTTATAGGACCATAAGTGGAAGTGCCCTAGGCTCTGTTGCTTTGTTTTTTAGATGTTTCAGGAAACACCATACACCTCTCCCGAGGGGCTCTTGGCAATTTACATCCCGCCCATCTGCATAACAAGGTTCCCAGTTCTCCATGGCCTATCCTGCCTTTCTGGATTTTACACTTTTTTCAGATGGCCCTTTTGAGCGGGGGGAAGTGAGACTTCATTGTAGTGCAGATTTCCTTTGCAAGCTTGCTTGGTTGGCCAAAAAGGGCGTATGCGTTTTTTCCTGAATATATTCAGGAAAAAACGCATACGCCCTTTTTGGCCAAGTGCATCATTGTGGACGTTCTGCCTCTTTTCCTATGCTTTAAATGCAATTCCAGTCTACCTCCTGAAATCGGTTTCCTGCAATTCTGCCCCGCTTTCAAGTCCTCTTGGCAGCCTTACTTCAGTATATTTTTGGACGATAGCTGTCATTTATAACTCTGCAGGTTTGTGAATTACAGTGCCCCTGAGCTCCTTTCTTCAACTCGCTTTCTTGGGAGCTGGCCGGAACACCGCAGCATTGCTTCAGGCCCTAATCTGGTTCTGGCACGGCACGCTGAGCCTTTGGTTAATTCCTCTTCCTGGTGGGAAATGAGAGTTAAATTTGCCCGTCCAGACACCTCCAGCTAGTCTCTCTTTGGTTCTCCCTATTCCTGTTCATCTTCCGCAGAAATTGCAAACTGGGCCAAACAGGAGGTTAAAGGCACTGACTCTCCAAGTCGGGAGAGTGTTAGTAAAGCGTCTGGAAAGTTGCACCCGAGTACCAGGGGACGAGAACTGAGACATATTGGAACACGTCTCCCGATCACACGGTTGATCATACTCTGGGTTCCACGTGCATGTTTTACCTGAAGGCAGAGTCCCTTAAACCTGGAGAGTTGAGACCCGTGGAATGGGTACCATGCAATATGACTTCAAAGGGTCTTCATTTGCTCACCGAACCTCTCCAATCCTATCACTGCTGCGTTTATGCCCCTGTACACACGCTTGATTTTCTTTCAGAGACATAGCAATCCATAGGTTTTAAGATACTTACTAGTCAGGTACATTCTTAGGCGTTTAATATGGGCTGTTGAGTCCATTTCGTTGAGCAAGGAGTAGTTCTTGTCTATTCTATATTTGGCTTAAGGAACTTTATCTGTGCTCATTTCAATCTCTGGTTTGATGCTGTACCCCAACTCACCTTTCCCCTTAAGCAAGCATAAGTTGGTTTTCTAAATTTGAGACCCTTTTCTGTTTTGTAATCCAGCTCCTGTGTAGCCAAGTTTACATCCTGTGTATTAGTGATATCTTATGATGTTTCTTTTTCTGTGTGACTTATTTCAGTTAGAATCATCATACCTGAATCCGCTCATTATGCTGCTACGGGCCTGATGACATAGATTTCATTGCTGAGTGATATTGCATTGTACGTAAGTACCACAACTTCTTTATCCATTTTTCACTTTCTGCGCTATTGAACTTGTACCGTAAACGAGGTTCTTGTAAACAGAGCCGTCCCAAACTTTGGGGTGGCTGTGTCTTTTTGATTTTAATTTCCCTAAGCTATAGGACCATAAGTGGAAGTGCCCTAGGCTCTGTTGCTTTGTTTTTTAGATGTTTCTGGAAACACCATACACCTCTCCCGAGTGGCTGTTGGCAATTTACATCCCGCCCATCAGCATAACAAGGCTCCCAGTTCTCCATGGCCTGTCCTGCCTTTCTGGATTTTACACTTTTTTCAGATGGCCCTTTTGACCGGGGGGAAGTGAGACTTCATTGTAGTGCAGATTTCCTTTACAAGCTTGCTTGGTTGGCCAAAAAGGGCGTATGCGTTTTTTCCTGAATATATTCAGGAAAAAACGCATACGCGCTTTTTGGCCAAGTGCATCATTGTGGACGTTCTGCCTCTTTTCCTATGCTTTAAATGCAATTCCAGTCTACCTCTTGAAATCGGTTTCCTGCAATTCTGCCCCGCTTTCAAGTCCTCTTGGCAGCCTTACTTCAGTATATTTTTGGACGATAGCTGTCATTTATAACTCTGCAGGTTTGTGAATTACAGTGCCCCTGAGCTCCTTTCTTCAACTCGCTTTCTTGTGAGCTGGCCGCAACACCACAGGATTGCTTCAGGCCCTAATCTGGTTCCGGCACGGCACGCTGAGCCTTTGGTTAATTCCTCTTCCTGGTGGGAAATGAGAGTTAAATTTGCCCGTCCAGACACCTCCAGCTAGTCTCTCATTGGTTCTCCCTATTCCTGTTCATCTTCCGCAGAAATTGCAAATGGGCCAAACAGGAGGTTAAAGGCACTGACTCTCCAAGTCGGGAGAGTGTTAGTAAAGCGTCTGGAATGTTACACCCGAGTACCAGGGGACGAGAATTGAGACATATTGGAACACGTCTCCCGATCACACGGTTGATCATACTCTGGGTTCCACGTGCATGTTTTACCTGAAGGAAGAATCCCTTAAACCTGGAGAGTTGAGACCCGTGGAATGGGTACCAATCAATATGACTTCAAAGGGTCTTCATTTGCTCACCGAACCTCTCCAATCCTATCACTGCTGCGTTTATGCCCCTGTACACACGCTTGATTCTCTTTCAGAGACATAGCAATCCATAGGTTTTAAGATACTTACTAGTCAGGTACATTCTTAGGCGTTTAATATGGGCTGTTGAGTCCATTTCGTTGAGCAAGGAGTAGTTCTTGTCTATTCCATATTTGGCTTAAGGAACTTTATCTGTGCTCATTTCAATCTCTGGTTTGATGCAGCACCCCAACTCACCTTTCCCCTTAAGCAAGCATAAGTTGGTTTTCTAAATTTGAGACCCTGTTCTGTTTTGTAATCCAGTTCCTGTGTAGCCAAGTTTACATTCCGTGTATTAGTGATATCTTATGATGTTTCTTTTTCTGTGTGACTTATTTCAGTTAGAATCATCATACCTGAATCCACTCATTATGCTGCTATGAGCCTGATGACATAGATTTCATTGCTGAGTGATATTGCATTGTACGTAAGTACCACAACTTCTTTATCCATTTTTCGCTTTCTGCGATATTGAACTTGTACCGTAAACGAGGTTCTTGTAAACAGAGCCGTCCCAAACTTTGGGGTGGCTGTGTCTTTCTGATTTTAATTTCCCAAGCTACAGGACCATAAGTGGAAGTGCCCTAGGCTCTGTTGCTTTGTTTTTTAGATGTTTCAGGAAACACCATACACCTCTCCCGACTGGCTGTTGGCAATTTACATCCCGCCCATCAGCATAACAAGGCTCCCAGTTCTCCATGGCCTGTCCTGCCTTTCTGGATTTTACACTTTTTTCAGATGGCCCTTTTGACCGGGGGGAAGTGAGACTTCATTGTAGTGCAGATTTCCTTTGCAAGCTTGCTTGGTTGGCCAAAAAGGGCGTATGCGTTTTTTCCTGAATATATTCAGGAAAAAACGCATACGCCCTTTTTGGCCAAGTGCATCATTGTGGACGTTCTGCCTCTTTTCCTATGCTTTAAATGCAATTCCAGTCTACCTCCTGAAATCGGTTTCCTGCAATTCTGCCCCGCTTTCAAGTCCTCTTGGCAGCCTTACTTCAGTATATTTTTGGACGATAGTTGTCATTTATAACTCTGCAGGTTTGTGAATTACAGTGCCCCTGAGCTCCTTTCTTCAACTCGCTTTCTTGTGAGCTGGCCGCAACACCGCAGGATTGCTTCAGGCCCTAATCTGGTTCCGGCACGGCACGCTGAGCCTTTGGTTAATTCCTCTTCCTGGTGGGAAATGAGAGTTAAATTTGCCCGTCCAGACACCTCCAGCTAGTCTCTCATTGGTTCTCCCTATTCCTGTTCATCTTCCGCAGAAATTGCAAATGGGCCAAACAGGAGGTTAAAGGCACTGACTCTCCAAGTCGGGAGAGTGTTAGTAAAGCGTCTGGAATGTTGCACCCGAGTACCAGGGGACGAGAACTGAGACATATTGGAACACGTCTCCCGATCATACGGTTTATCATACTCTGGGTTCCACATGCATGTTTTAGCTGAAGGAAGAATCCCTTAAACCTGGAGAGTTGAGACCCGTGGAATGGGTACCATGCAATATGACTTCAAAGGGTCTTCATTTGCTCACCGAACCTCTCCAATCCTATCACTGCTGCCTTTTTGCCCCTGTACACAAGCTTGATTCTCTTTCGGAGACATAGCAATCCATAGGTTTGAAAATTCTTACTAGTCAGGTACATTCTTAGGCGTTTAATATGGGGTGTTGAGTCCATTTCGTTGAGCAAGGAGTAGTTCTTGTCTATTCCATATTTGGCTTAAGGAACTTTATCTGTGCTCATTTCAATCTCTGGTTTTAGGCAGCACCCCAACTCACCTTTCCCCTTAAGCAAGCATAAGTAGTTTTTTTAAATTTAAGGCCCTGTTCTGTTTTGTAATCCAGTTCCTGTGTAGCCAAGTTTACATTCCGTGTATTAGTGATATCTTATGATGTTTCTTTTTCTGTGATACTTATTTCAGTTAGAATCATCATACCTGAATCCACTCTTTATGCTGCTATGGGCCTGAAGACCTAGATTTCATTGCTGAATGATAATGCATTGTACGTAAGTACCTCAACTTCTTTATCCATTTTTCGCTTTCTGCGATATTGAACTTGTAGCGTAAACCAGGTTCTTGTAAACAGAGCCGTCCCAAATTTTGGGGTGGCTGTGTCTTTTTGATTTTAATTTCCCTAAGTTATAGGACCATAAGTGGAAGTGCCCTAGGCTCTGTTGCTTTGTTTTTTAGATGTTTCAGGAAACACCATTCACCTCTCCCGAGTGGCTCTTGGCAATTTACATTCCGCCCATCAGCATAACAAGGCTCCCAGTTCTCCATGGCCTGTCCTGCCTTTCTGGATTTTACACTTTTTTCAGATGGCCCTTTTGACCGGGGGGAAGTGAGACTTCATTGTAGTGCAGATTTCCTTTGCAAGCTTGCTTGGTTGGCCAAAAAGGGCGTATGCGTTTTTTCCTGAATATATTCAGGAAAAAACGCATACGCCCTTTTTGGCCAAGTGCATCATTGTGGACGTTCTGCCTCTTTTCCTATGCTTTAAATGCAATTCCAGTCTACCTCCTGAAATCGGTTTCCTGCAATTCTGCCCCGCTTTCAAGTCCTCTTGGCAGCTTTACTTCAGTATATTTTTGGACGATAGCTGTCATTTATAAGTCTGCAGGTTTGTGAATTACAGTGCCCCTGAGCTCCTTTCTTCAACTCGCTTTCTTGTGAGCTGGCCGCAACACCGCAGGATTGCTTCAGGCCCTAATCTGGTTCCGGCACGGCACGCTGAGCCTTTGGTTAATTCCTCTTCCTGGTGGGAAATGAGAGTTAAATTTGCCCGTCCAGACACCTCCAGCTAGTCTCTCATTGGTTCTCCCTATTCCTGTTCATCTTCCTCAGAAATTGCAAATGGGCCAAACAGGAGGTTAAAGGCACTGACTCTCCAAGTCGGGAGAGTGTTTGTAAAGCGTCTGGAATGTTACATCCGAGTACCAGGGGACGAGAACCGAGACATATTGGAACACGTCTCCCGATCACACGGTTGATCATACTCTGGGTTCCACGTGCATGTTTTAGCTGAAGGAAGAATCCCTTAAACCTGGAGAGTTGAGACCCGTGGAATGGGTACCATGCAATATGACTTCAAAGGGTCTTCATTTGCTCACCGAACCTCTCCAATCCTATCACTGCTGCGTTTATGCCCCTGTACACACGCTTGATTTTCTTTCAGAGACATAGCAATCCATAGGTTTTAAGATACTTACTAGTCAGGTACATTTTTAGGCGTTTAATATGGGGTGTTGAGTCCATTTCGTTGAGCAAGGAGTAGTTCTTGTCTATTCCATATTTGGCTTAAGGAACTTTATCTGTGCTCATTTCAATCTCTGGTTTTATGCAGCACCCCAACTCACCTTTCCCCTTAAGCAAGCATAAGTTGGTTTCCTAAATTTGAGACCCTGTTCTGTTTTGTAATCCAGTTCCTGTGTAGCCAAGTTTACATTCCGTGTATTAATGATATCTTATGATGTTTCTTTTTCTGTGTGACTTATTTCAGTTAGAATCATCATACCTGAATCCACTCATTATGCTGCTATGGGCCTGATGACATAGATTTCATTGCTGAGTGATATTGCATTGTACGTAAGTACCACAACTTCTTTATCCATTTTTCACTTTCTGCGATATTGAACTTGTACCGTAAACGAGGTTCTTGTAAACAGAGCCGTCCCAAACTTTGGGGTGGCTGTGTCTTTTTGATTTTAATTTCCCTAAGCTATAGGACCATAAGTGGAAGTGCCCTAGGCTGTGTTGCTTTGTTTTTTAGATGTTTCAGGAAACACTATACACCTCTCCAGAGTGGCTGTTGGCAATTTACATCCCGCCCATCAGCATAACAAGGCTCCCAGTTCTCCATGGCCTGTCCTGCCTTTCTGGATTTTACACTTTTTTCAGATGGCCCTTTTGAGCGGGGGGAAGTGAGACTTCATTGTAGTGCAGATTTCCTTTGCAAGCTTGCTTGGTTGGCCAAAAAGGGCGTATGCGTTTTTTCCTGAATATATTCAGGAAAAAACGCATACGCCCTTTTTGGCCAAGTGCATCATTGTGGACGTTCTGCCTCTTTTCCTATGCTTTAAATGCAATTCCAGTCTACCTCCTGAAATCGGTTTCCTGCAATTCTGCCCCGCTTTCAAGTCCTCTTGGCAGCCTTACTTCAGTATATTTTTGGACGATAGCTGTCATTTATAAGTCTGCAGGTTTGTGAATTACAGTGCCCCTGAGCTCCTTTCTTCAACTCGCTTTCTTGTGAGCTGGCCGCAACACCGCAGGATTGCTTCAGGCCCTAATCTGGTTCCGGCACGGCACGCTGAGCCTTTGGTTAATTCCTCTTCCTGGTGGGAAATGAGAGTTAAATTTGCCCGTCCAGACACCTCCAGCTAGTCTCTCATTGGTTCTCCCTATTCCTGTTCATCTTCCGCAGAAATTGCAAATGGGCCAAACAGGAGGTTAAAGGCACTGACTCTCCAAGTCGGGAGAGTGTTAGTAAAGCGTCTGGAATGTTGCACCCGAGTACCAGGGGACGAGAACTGAGACATATTGGAACACGTCTCCCGATCACACGGTTGATCATACTCTGGGTTCCACGTGCATGTTTTACCTGAAGGCAGAGTCCCTTAAACCTGGAGAGTTGAGACCCGTGGAATGGGTACCATGCAATATGACTTCAAAGGGTCTTCATTTGCTCACCGAACCTCTCCAATCCTATCACTGCTGCGTTTATGCCCCTGTACACACGCTTGATTTTCTTTCAGAGACTTAGCAATCCATAGGTTTTAAGATATTTATTGTCAGGTACATTCTTAGGCGTTTAATATGGGGTGTTGAGTCCATTTCGTTGAGCAAGGAGTAGTTCTTGTCTATTCTATATTTGGCTTAAGGAACTTTATCTGTGCTCATTTCAATCTCTGGTTTGATGCAGCACCCCAACTCATCTTTCCCCTTAAGCAAGCATAAGTTGGTTTTCTAAATTTGAGACCCTGTTCTGTTTTGTAATCCAGTTCCTGTGTAGCCAATTTTACATCCCGTGTATTAGTGATATCTTATGATGTTTCTTTTTCTGTGTGACTTATTTCAGTTAGAATCATCATAGCTGAATCCACTCATTATGCTGCTACGGGCCTGATGACATAGATTTCATTGCTGAGTGATATTGCATTGTACGTAAGTACCACAACTTCTTTATCCATTTTTCACTTTCTGCGATATTGAACTTGTACCATAAACGAGGTTCTTGTAAACAGAGCCGTCCCAAACTTTGGGGCGGCTGTGTCTTTTTGATTTTAATTTCCCTAAGCTATAGGACCATAAGTGGAAGTGCCCTAGGCTCTGTTGCTTTGTTTTTTAGATGTTTCAGGAAACACCATACACCTCTCCCGAGTGGCTGTTGGCAATTTACATCCCGCCCATCAGCATAACAAGGCTCACAGTTCTCCATGGCCTGTCCTGCCTTTCTGGATTTTACACTTTTTTCAGATGGCCCTTTTGACCGGGGGGAAGTGAGACTTCATTGTAGTGCAGATTTCCTTTACAAGCTTGCTTGGTTGGCCAAAAAGGGCGTATGCGTTTTTTCCTGAATATATTCAGGAAAAAACGCATACGCCCTTTTTGGCCAAGTGCATCATTGTGGACGTTCTGCCTCTTTTCCTATGCTTTAAATGCAATTCCAGTCTACCTCCTGAAATCGGTTTCCTGCAATTCTGCTCCGCTTTCAAGTCCTCTTGACAGCCTTACTTCAGTATATTTTTGGATGATAGCTGTCATTTATAACTCTGCAGGTTTGTGAATTACAGTGCCCATGAGCTCCTTTCTTCAACTCGCTTTCTTGTGAGCTGGCCGCAACACCGCAGGATTGCTTCAGGCCCTAATCTGGTTCCGGCACAGCACGCTGAGCCTTTGGTTAATTCCTCTTCCTGGTGGGAAATGAGAGTTAAATTTGCCCGTCCAGACACCTCCACCTAGTCTCTCATTGGTTCTTCCTATTCCTGTTCATCTTCCTCAGAAATTGCAAATGGGCCAAACAGGAGGTTAAAGGCACTGACTCTCCAAGTCGGGAGAGTGTTAGTTAAGCGTCTGGAATGTTACACCCGAGTACCAGGGGACGAGAATTGAGACATATTGGAACACGTCTCCCGATCACACGGTTGATCATACTCTGGGTTCCACGTGCATGTTTTAGCTGAAGGAAGAATCCCTTAAACCTGGAGAGTTGAGACCCGTGGAATGGGTACCATGCAATATGACTTCAAAGGGTCTTCATTTGCTCACCAAACCTCTCCAATCCTATCACTGCTGCGTTTATGCCCCTGTACACACGCTTGATTTTCTTTCGGAGACACAGCAATCCATAGGTTTGAAAATTCTTACTAGTCAGGTACATTATTAGGCGTTTAATATGGGCTGTTGAGTCCATTTCGTTGAGCAAGGAGTAGTTCTTGTCTATTCCATATTTGGCTTAAGGAACTTTATCTGTGCTCATTTCAATCTCTGGTTTTATGCAGCACCCCAACTCACCTTTCCCCTTAAGCAAGCATAAGTTGGTTTTCTAAATTTGAGACCCTGTTCTGTTTTGTAATCCAGTTCCTGTGTAGCCAAGTTTACATCCCGTGTATTAATGATATCTTATGATGTTTCTTTTTCTGTGTGACTTATTTCAGTTAGAATCATCATACCTGAATCCACTCATTATGCTGCTACGGGCCTGATGACATAGATTTCATTGCTGAGTGATATTGCATTGTACGTAAGTACCACAACTTCTTTATCCATTTTTCACTTTCTGCGCTATTGAACTTGTACCGTAAACGAGGTTCTTGTAAACAGAGCCGTCCCAAACTTTGTGGTGGCTGTGTCTTTTTGATTTTAATTTCCCTAAGCTATAGGACCATAAGTGGAAGTGCCCTAGGCTGTGTTGCTTTGTTTTTTAGATGTTTCAGGATACACCATACACCTCTCCCGAGTGGCTGTTGGCAATTTACATCCCGCCCATCAGAATAACAAGGCTCCCAGTTCTCCATGGCCTGTCCTGCCTTTCTGGATTTTACACTTTTTTCTGATGGCCCTTTTGACCGGGGGGAAGTGAGACTTCATTGTAGTGCAGATTTCCTTTGCAAGCTTGCTTGGTTGGCCAAAAAGGGCGTATGCGTTTTTTCCTGAATATATTCAGGAAAAAACGCATACGCCCTTTTTGGCCAAGTGCATCATTGTGGACGTTCTGCCTCTTTTCCTATGCTTTAAATGCAATTCCAGTCTACCTCCTGAAATCGGTTTCCTGCAATTCTGCCCCGCTTTCAAGTCCTCTTGGCAGCCTTACTTCAGTATATTTTTGGACGATAGCTGTCATTTATAAGTCTGCAGGTTTGTGAATTACAGTGCCCCTGAGCTCCTTTCTTCAACTCGCTTTCTTGTGAGCTGGCCGCAACACCGCAGGATTGCTTCAGGCCCTAATCTGGTTCCGGCACGGCACGCTGAGCCTTTGGTTAATTCCTCTTCCTGGTGGGAAATGAGAGTTAAATTTGCCCGTCCAGACACCTCCAGCTAGTCTCTCATTGGTTCTCCCTATTCCTGTTCATCTTCCTCAGAAATTGCAAATGGGCCAAACAGGAGGTTAAAGGCACTGACTCTCCAAGTCGGGAGAGTGTTTGTAAAGCGTCTGGAATGTAACATCCGAGTACCAGGGGACGAGACCCGAGACATATTGGAACACGTCTCCTGATCACACGGTTGATCATACTCTGGGTTCCACGTGCATGTTTTAGCTGAAGGAAGAATCCCTTAAACCTGGAGAGTTGAGCCCCGTGGAATGGGTACCATGCAATATGACTTCAAAGGGTCTTCATTTGCTCACCGAACCTCTCCAATCCTATCACTGCTGCGTTTATGCCCCTGTACACACGCTTGATTTTCTTTCAGAGACATAGCAATCCATAGGTTTTAAGATACTTACTAGTCAGGTACATTCTTAGGCGTTTAATATGGGGTGTTGAGTCCATTTCGTTGAGCAAGGAGTAGTTCTTGTCTATTCCATATTTGGCTTAAGGAACTTTATCTGTGCTCATTTCAATCTCTGGTTTTATGCAGCACCCCAACTCACCTTTCCCCTTAAGCAAGCATAAGTTGGTTTCCTAAATTTGAGACCCTGTTCTGTTTTGTAATCCAGTTCCTGTGTAGCCAAGTTTACATTCCGTGTATTAATGATATCTTATGATGTTTCTTTTTCTGTGTGACTTATTTCAGTTAGAATCATCATACCTGAATCCACTCATTATGCTGCTACGGGCCTGATGACATAGATTTCATTGCTGAGTGATATTGCATTGTACGTAAGTACCACAACTTCTTTATCCATTTTTCACTTTCTGCGATATTGAACTTGTACCGTAAACGAGGTTCTTGTAAACAGAGCCGTCCCAAACTTTGGGGTGGCTGTGTCTTTTTGATTTTAATTTCCCTAAGCTATAGGACCATAAGTGGAAGTGCCCTAGGCTGTGTTGCTTTGTTTTTTAGATGTTTCAGGAAACACTATACACCTCTCCAGAGTGGCTGTTGGCAATTTACATCCCGCCCATCAGCATAACAAGGCTCCCAGTTCTCCATGGCCTGTCCTGCCTTTCTGGATTTTACACTTTTTTCAGATGGCCCTTTTGAGCGGGGGGAAGTGAGACTGCATTGTAGTGCAGATTTCCTTTGCAAGCTTGCTTGGTTGGCCAAAAAGGGCGTATGCGTTTTTTCCTGAATATATTCAGGAAAAAACGCATACGCCCTTTTTGGCCAAGTGCATCATTGTGGACGTTCTGCCTCTTTTCCTATGCTTTAAATGCAATTCCAGTCTACCTCCTGAAATCGGTTTCCTGCAATTCTGCCCCGCTTTCAAGTCCTCTTGGCAGCCTTACTTCAGTATATTTTTGGACGATAGCTGTCATTTATAACTCTGCAGGTTTGTGAATTACAGTGCCCCTGAGCTCCTTTCTTCAACTCGCTTTCTTGTGAGCTGGCCGCAACACCGCAGGATTGCTTCAGGCCCTAATCTGGTTCCGGCACGGCACGCTGAGCCTTTGGTTAATTCCTCTTCCTGGTGGGAAATGAGAGTTAAATTTGCCCGTCCAGACACCTCCAGCTAGTCTCTCATTGGTTCTCCCTATTCCTGTTCATCTTCCGCAGAAATTGCAAATGGGCCAAACAGGAGGTTAAAGGCACTGACTCTCCAAGTCGGGAGAGTGTTAGTAAAGCGTCTGGAATGTTACACCCGAGTACCAGGGGACAAGAAATGAAACATATTGGAACACGTCTCCCGATCACACGGTTGATCATACTCTGGGTTCCACGTGCATGTTTTAGCTGAAGGAAGAATCCCTTAAACCTGGAGAGTTGAGCCCCGTGGAATGGGTACCATGCAATATGACTTCAAAGGGTCTTCATTTGCTCACCGAACCTCTCCAATCCTATCACTGCTGCGTTTATGCCCCTGTACACACGCTTGATTCTCTTTCAGAGACATAGCAATCCATAGGTTTTAAGATACTTACTAGTCAGGTACATTCTTAGGCGTTTAATATGGGCTGTTGAGTCCATTTCGTTGAGCAAGGAGTAGTTCTTGTCTATTCCATATTTGGCTTAAGGAACTTTATCTGTGCTCATTTCAATCTCTGGTTTTATGCAGCACCCCAACTCACCTTTCCCCTTAAGCAAGCATAAGTTGGTTTTCTAAATTTGAGACCCTGTTCTGTTTTGTAATCCAGTTCCTGTGTAGCCAAGTTTACATTCCGTGTATTAGTGATATCTTATGATGTTTCTTTTTCTGTGTGACTTATTTCAGTTAGAATCATCATACCTGAATCCACTCATTATGCTGCTATGGGCCTGATGACATAGATTTCATTTCTGAGTGATATTGCATTGTACGTAAGTACCACAACTTCTTTATCCATTTTTCACTTTCTGCGATATTGAACTTGTACCGTAAACGAGGTTCTTGTAAACAGAGCCGTCCCAAACTTTGGGGTGGCTGTGTCTTTCTGATTTTAATTTCCCAAGCTACAGGACCATAAGTGGAAGTGCCCTAGGCTCTGTTGCTTTGTTTTTTAGATGTTTCAGGAAACACCATACACCTCTCCCGAGTGGCTGTTGGCAATTTACATCCCGCCCATCAGCATAACAAGGCTCCCAGTTCTCCATGGCCTGTCCTGCCTTTCTGGATTTTACACTTTTTTCAGATGGCCCTTTTGACCGGGGGGAAGTGAGACTTCATTGTAGTGCAGATTTCCTTTGCAAGCTTGCTTGGTTGGCCAAAAAGGGCGTATGCGTTTTTTCCTGAAATATTCAGGAAAAAACGCATACGCCCTTTTTGGCCAAGTGCATCATTGTGGACGTTCTGCCTCTTTTCCTATGCTTTAAATGCAATTCCAGTCTACCTCCTGAAATCGGTTTCCTGCAATTCTGCCCCGCTTTCAAGTCCTCTTGGCAGCCTTACTTCAGTATATTTTTGGACGATAGCTGTCATTTATAACTCTGCAGGTTTGTGAATTACAGTGCCCCTGAGCTCCTTTCTTCAACTCGCTTTCTTGGGAGCTGGCCGCAACACCGCAGGATTGCTTCAGGCCCTAATCTGGTTCCGGCACGGCACGCTGAGCCTTTGGTTAATTCCTCTTCCTCGTGGGAAATGAGAGTTAAATTTGCCCGTCCAGACACCTCCAGCTAGTCTCTCATTGGTTCTCCCTATTCCTGTTCATCTTCCTCAGAAATTGCAAATGGGCCAAACAGGAGGTTAAAGGCACTGACTCTCCAAGTGGGGAGAGTGTTAGTAAAGCGTCTGGAATGTTACACCCGAGTACCAGGGGACGAGAATTGAGACATATTGGAACACGTCTCCCGATCACACGGTTGATCATACTCTGGGTTCCACGTGCATGTTTTAGCTGAAGGAAGAATCCCTTAAACCTGGAGAGTTGAGCCCCGTGGAATGGGTACCATGCAATATGACTTCAAAGGGTCTTCATTTGCTCACCGAACCTCTCCAATCCTATCACTGCTGCGTTTATGCCCCTGTACACACGCTTCATTTTCTTTCGGAGACATAGCAATCCATAGGTTTTAAAATTCTTACTAGTCAGGTACATTCTTAGGCGTTTAATATGGGGTGTTGAGTCCATTTCGTTGAGCAAGGAGTAGTTCTTGTCTATTCTATATTTGGCTTAAGGAACTTTATCTGTGCTCATTTCAATCTCTGGTTTTAGGCAGCACCCCAACTCACCTTTCCCCTTAAGCAAGCATAAGTTGGTTTCCTAAATTTGAGACCCTGTTCTGTTTTGTAATCCAGTTCCTGTGTAGCCAAGTTTACATTCTGTGTATTAGTGATATCTTATGATGTTTCTTTTTCTGTGTGACTTATTTCAGTTAGAATCATCATACCTGAATCCACTCATTATGCTGCTACGGGCCTGATGACATAGATTTCATTGCTGAGTGATATTGCATTGTACGTAAGTACCACAACTTCTTTATCCATTTTTCACTTTCTGCGATATTGAACTTGTACCGTAAACGAGGTTCTTGTAAACAGAGCCGTCCCAAACTTTGGGGTGGCTGTGTCTTTTTGATTTTAATTTCCCTAAGCTATAGGACCATAAGTGGAAGTGCCCTAGGCTGTGTTGCTTTGTTTTTTAGATGTTTCAGGAAACACTATACACCTCTCCAGAGTGGCTGTTGGCAATTTACATCCCGCCCATCAGAATAACAAGGCTCCCAGTTCTCCATGGCCTGTCCTGCCTTTCTGGATTTTACACTTTTTTCAGATGGCCCTTTTGACCGGGGGGAAGTGAGACTTCATTGTAGTGCAGATTTCCTTTGCAAGCTTGCTTGGTTGGCCAAAAAGGGCGTATGCGTTTTTTCCTGAATATATTCAGGAAAAAACGCATACGCCCTTTTTGGCCAAGTGCATCATTGTGGACGTTCTGCCTCTTTTCCTATGCTTTAAATGCAATTCCAGTCTACCTCCTGAAATCGGTTTCCTGCAATTCTGCCCCGCTTTCAAGTCCTCTTGGCAGCCTTACTTCAGTATATTTTTGGACGATAGCTGTCATTTATAACTCTGCAGGTTTGTGAATTACAGTGCCCCTGAACTCCTTTCTTCAACTCGCTTTCTTGTGAGCTGGCCGCAACACCGCAGGATTGCTTCAGGCCCTAATCTGGTTTCGGCACGGCACGCTGAGCCTTTGGTTAATTCCTCTTCCTGGTGGGAAATGAGAGTTAAATTTGCCCGTCCAGACACCTCCAGCTAGTCTCTCATTGGTTCTCCCTATTCCTGTTCATCTTCCGCAGAAATTGCAAATGGGCCAAACAGGAGGTTAAAGGCACTGACTCTCCAAGTAGGGAGAGTGCTAGTAAAGCGTCTGGAATGTTACACCCGAGTACCAGGGGACGAGAATTGAGACATATTGGAACACGTCTCCCGATCACACGGTTGATCATACTCTGGGTTCCACGTGCATGTTTTACCTGAAGGAAGAATCCCTTAAACCTGGAGAGTTGAGACCCGTGGAATGGGTACCAAGCAATATGACTTCAAAGGGTCTTCATTTGCTCACCGAACCTCTCCAATCCTATCACTGCTGCGTTTATGCCCCTGTACACACGCTTGATTCTCTTTCAGAGACATAGCAATCCATAGGTTTTAAGATACTTACTAGTCAGGTACATTCTTAGGCGTTTAATATGGGCTGTTGAGTCCATTTCGTTGAGCAAGGAGTAGTTCTTGTCTATTCCATATTTGGCTTAAGGAACTTTATCTGTGCTCATTTCAATCTCTGGTTTTATGCAGCACCCCAACTCACCTTTCCCCTTAAGCAAGCATAAGTTGGTTTCCTAAATTTGAGACCCTGTTCTGTTTTGTAATCCAGTTCCTGTGTAGCCAAGTTTACATTCCGTGTATTAGTGATATCTTATGATGTTTCTTTTTCTGTGTGACTTATTTCAGTTAGAATCATCATACCTGAATCCACTCATTATGCTGCTATGGGCCTGATGACATAGATTTCATTGCTGAGTGATATTGCATTGTACGTAAGTACCACAACTTCTTTATCCATTTTTCACTTTCTGCGATATTGAACTTGTACCGTAAACGAGGTTCTTGTAAACAGAGCCGTCCCAAACTTTGGGGTGGCTGTGTCTTTCTGATTTTAATTTCCCAAGCTACAGGACCATAAGTGGAAGTGCCCTAGGCTCTGTTGCTTTGTTTTTTAGATGTTTAAGGAAACACCATACACCTCTCCCAAGTGGCTGTTGGCAATTTACATCCCGCCCATCAGCATAACAAGGCTCCCAGTTCTCCATGGCCTGTCCTGCCTTTCTGGATTTTACACTTTTTTCAGATGGCCCTTTTGACCGGGGGGAAGTGAGACTTCATTGTAGTGCAGATTTCCTTTGCAAGCTTGCTTGGTTGGCCAAAAAGGGCGTATGCGTTTTTTCCTGAATATATTCAGGAAAAAACGCATACGCCCTTTTTGGCCAAGTGCATCATTGTGGACGTTCTGCCTCTTTTCCTATGCTTTAAATGCAATTCCAGTCTACCTCCTGAAATCGGTTTCCTGCAATTCTGCCCCGCTTTCAAGTCCTCTTGGCAGCCTTACTTCAGTATATTTTTGGACGATAGCTGTCATTTATAACTCTGCAGGTTTGTGAATTACAGTGCCCCTGAGCTCCTTTCTTCAACTCGCTTTCTTGGGAGCTGGCCGCAACACCGCAGGATTGCTTCAGGCCCTAATCTGGTTCCGGCACGGCACGCTGAGCCTTTGGTTAATTCCTCTTCCTGGTGGGAAATGAGAGTTAAATTTGCCCGTCCAGACACCTCCAGCTAGTCTCTCATTGGTTCTCCCTATTCCTGTTCATCTTCCTCAGAAATTGCAAATGGGCCAAACAGGAGGTTAAAGGCACTGACTCTCCAAGTCGGGAGAGTGTTAGTAAAGCGTCTGGAATGTTGCACCCGAGTACCAGGGGATGAGAACTGAGACATATTGGAACACGTCTCCCGATCACACGGTTGATCATACTCTGGGTTCCACGTGCATCTTTTACCTGAAGGAAGAATCCCTTAAACCTGGAGAGTTGAGACCCGTGGAATGGGTACCATGCAATATGACTTCAAAGGGTCTTCATTTGCTCACCGAACCTCTCCAATCCTATCACTGCTGCGTTTATGCCCCTGTACACACGCTTGATTTTCTTTCAGAGACATAGCAATCCATAGGTTTTAAAATTCTTACTAGTCAGGTACATTCTTAGGCGTTTAATATGGGGTGTTGAGTCCATTTCGTTGAGCAAGGAGTAGTTCTTGTCTATTCCATATTTGGCTTAAGGAACTTTATCTGTGCTCATTTCAATCTCTGGTTTTATGCAGCACCCCAACTCACCTTTCCCCTTAAGCAAGCATAAGTTGGTTTTCTAAATTTGAGACTCTGTTCTGTTTTGTAATCCAGTTCCTGTGTAGCCAAGTTTACATCCCGTGTATTAGTGATATCTTATGATGTTTCTTTTTCTGTGTGACTTATTTCAGTTAGAATCATCATACCTGAATCCACTCATTATGCTGCTACGGGCCTGATGACATAGATTTCATTGCTGAGTGATATTGCATTGTACGTAAGTACCACAACTTCTTTATCCATTTTTCACTTTCTGCGATATTGAACTTGTACCGTAAACGAGTTTCTTTTAAACAGAGCCGTCCCAAACATTGGGGTGGCTGTGTCTTTTTGATTTTAATTTCCCTAAGATATAGGACCATAAGTGGAAGTGCCCTAGGCTCTGTTGCTTTGTTTTTTAGATGTTTCAGGAAACACCATACACCTCTCCCGAGTGGCTGTTGGCAATTTACATCCCGCCCATCAGCATAACAAGGCTCCCAGTTCTCCATGGCCTGTCCTGCCTTTCTGGATTTTACACTTTTTTCAGATGGCCCTTTTGACCGGGGGGAAGTGAGACTTCATTGTAGTGCAGATTTCCTTTGCAAGCTTGCTTGGTTGGCCAAAAAGGGCGTATGCGTTTTTTCCTGAATATATTCAGGAAAAAACGCATACGCCCTTTTTGGCCAAGTGCATCATTGTGGACGTTCTGCCTCTTTTCCTATGCTTTAAATGCAATTCCAGTCTACCTCCTGAAATCGGTTTCCTGCAATTCTGCCCCGCTTTCAAGTCCTCTTGGCAGCCTTACTTCAGTATATTTTTGGACGATAGCTGTCATTTATAACTCTGCAGGTTTGTGAATTACAGTGCCCCTGAGCTCCTTTCTTCAACTCGCTTTCTTGTGAGCTGGCCGCAACACCGCAGGATTGCTTCAGGCCCTAATCTGGTTCCGGCACGGCACGCTGAGCCTTTGGTTAATTCCTCTTCCTGGTGGGAAATGAGAGTTAAATTTGCCCGTCCAGACACCTCCAGCTAGTCTCTCATTGGTTCTCCCTATTCCTGTTCATCTTCCGCAGAAATTGCAAATGGGCCAAACAGGAGGTTAAAGGCACTGACTCTCCAAGTCGGGAGAGTGTTAGTAAAGCGTCTGGAATGTTACACCCGAGTACCAGGGGACGAGAATTGAGACATATTGGAACACGTCTCCCGATCACACGGTTGATCATACTCTGGGTTCCACGTGCATGTTTTAGCTGAAGGAAGAATCCCTTAAACCTGGAGAGTTGAGCCCCGTGGAATGGGTACCATGCAATATGACTTCAAAGGGTCTTCATTTGCTCACCGAACCTCTCCAATCCTATCACTGCTGCGTTTATGCCCCTGTACACACGCTTGATTTTCTTTCAGAGACATAGCAATCCATAGGTTTTAAGATACTTACTAGTCAGGTACATTCTTAGGCGTTTAATATGGGGTGTTGAGTCCATTTCGTTGAGCAAGGAGTAGTTCTTGTCTATTCCATATTTGGCTTAAGGAACTTTATCTGTGCTCATTTCAATCTCTGGTTTTATGCAGCACCCCAACTCACCTTTCCCCTTAAGCAAGCATAAGTTGGTTTTCTAAATTTGAGATCCTGTTCTGTTTTGTAATCCAGTTCCTGTGTAGCCAAGTTTACATTCCGTGTATTAGTGATATCTTATGATGTTTCTTTTTCTGTGTGACTTATTTCAGTTAGAATCATCATACCTGAATCCACTCATTATGCTGCTATGGGCCTGATGACATAGATTTCATTGCTGAGTGATATTGCATTGTACGTAAGTACCACAACTTCTTTATCCATTTTTCACTTTCTGCGATATTGAACTTGTACCGTAAACGAGGTTCTTGTAAACAGAGCCGTCCCAAACTTTGGGGTGGCTGTGTCTTTCAGATTTTAATTTCCCAAGCTACAGGACCATAAGTGGAAGTGCCCTAGGCTCTGTTGCTTTGTTTTTTAGATGTTTCAGGAAACACCATACACCTCTCCCTAGTGGCTCTTGGCAATTTACATCCCGGCATCAGCATAACAAGGCTCCCAGTTCTCCATGGCCTGTCCTGCCTTTCTGGATTTTACACTTTTTTCAGATGGCCCTTTTGACTGGGGGGAAGTGAGACTTCATTGTAGTGCAGATTTCCTTTGCAAGCTTGCTTGGTTGGCCAAAAAGGGCGTATGCGTTTTTTCCTGAATATATTCAGGAAAAAACGCATACGCCCTTTTTGGCCAAGTGCATCACTGTGGACGTTCTGCCTCTTTTCCTATGCTTTAAATGCAATTCCAGTCTACCTCCTGAAATCGGTTTCCTGCAATTCTGCCCCGCTTTCAAGTCCTCTTGGCAGCCTTACTTCAGTATATTTTTGGACGATAGCTGTCATTTATAACTCTGCAGGTTTGTGAATTACAGTGCCCCTGAGCTCCTTTCTTCAACTCGCTTTCTTGTGAGCTGGCCGCAACACCGCAGGATTGCTTCAGGCCCTAATCTGGTTCCGGCATGGCACGCTGAGCCTTTGGTTAATTCCTCTTCCTGGTGGGAAATGAGAGTTAAATTTGCCCGTCCAGACACCTCCAGCTAGTCTCTCATTGGTTCTCCCTATTCCTGTTCATCTTCCTCAGAAATTGCAAATGGGCCAAACAGGAGGTTAAAGGCACTGACTCTCCAAGTCGGGAGAGTGTTAGTAAAGCATCTGGAATGTTGCACCTGAGTACCAGGGGACGAGAACTGAGACATATTGGAACATGTCTCCCGATCACACTGTTGATCATACTCTGGGTTCCACGTGCATGTTTTACCTGAAGACAGAATCCCTTAAACCTGGAGAGTTGAGCCCCGTGGAATGGGTACCATGCAATATGACTTCAAAGGGTCTTCATTTGCTCACCGAACCTCTCCAATCCTATCACTGCTGCGTTTATGCCCCTGTACACACGCTTGATTTTCTTTCAGAGACATAGCAATCCATAGGTTTGAAAATTCTTACTAGTCAGGTACATTCTTAGGCGTTTAATATGGGGTGTTGAGTCCATTTCGTTGAGCAAGGAGTAGTTCTTGTCTATTCTATATTTGGCTTAAGGAACTTTATCTGTGCTCATTTCAATCTCTGGTTTTATGCAGCACCCCAACTCACCTTTCCCCTTAAGCAAGCATAAGTTGGTTTTCTAAATTTGAGACCCTGTTCTGTTTTGTAATCCAGTTCCTGTGTAGCCAAGTTTACATCCCGTGTATTAGTGATATCTTATGATGTTTCTTTTTCTGTGTGACTTATTTCAGTTAGAATCATCATACCTGAATCCACTCATTATGCTGCTACGGGCCTGATGACATAGATTTCATTGCTGAGTGATATTGCATTGTACGTAAGTACCACAACTTCTTTATCCATTTTTCACTTTCTGCGATATTGAACTTGTACCGTAAACGAGTTTCTTGTAAACAGAGCCGTCCCAAACATTGGGGTGGCTGTGTCTTTTTGATTTTAATTTCCCTAAGCTATAGGACCATAAGTGGAAGTGCCCTAGGCTGTGTTGCTTTGTTTTTTAGATGTTTCAGGAAACACCATACACCTCTCCCGAGTGGCTGTTGGCAATTTACATCCCGCCCATCAGCATAACAAGGCTCCCAGTTCTCCATGGCCTGTCCTGCCTTTCTGGATTTTACACTTTTTTCAGATGGCCCTTTTGAGCGGGGGGAAGTGAGACTTCATTGTAGTGCAGATTTCCTTTGCAAGCTTGCTTGGTTGGCCAAAAAGGGCGTATGCGTTTTTTCCTGAATATATTCAGGAAAAAACGCATACGCCCTTTTTGGCCAAGTGCATCATTGTGGACGTTCTGCCTCTTTTCCTATGCTTTAAATGCAATTCCAGTCTACCTCCTGAAATCGGTTTCCTGCAATTCTGCCCCGCTTTCAAGTCCTCTTGGCAGCCTTACTTCAGTATATTTTTGGACGATAGCTGTCATTTATAACTCTGCAGGTTTGTGAATTACAGTGCCCCTGAGCTCCTTTCTTCAACTCGCTTTCTTGTGAGCTGGCCGCAACACCGCAGGATTGCTTCAGGCCCGAATCTGGTTCCGGCACGGCACGCTGAGCCTTTGGTTAATTCCTCTTCCTGGTGGGAAATGAGAGTCAAATTTGCCCGTCCAGACACCTCCAGCTAGTCTCTCATTGGTTCTCCCTATTCCTGTTCATCTTCCTCAGAAATTGCAAATGGGCCAAACAGGAGGTTAAAGGCACTGACTCTCCAAGTCGGGAGAGTGTTAGTAAAGCCTCTGGAATGTTACACCCGAGTACCAGGGGACGAGAATTGAGACATATTGGAACACGTCTCCCGATCACACGGTTGATCATACTCTGGGTTCCACGTGCATGTTTTAGCTGAAGGAAGAATCCCTTAAACCTGGAGAGTTGAGACCCGTGGAATGGGTACCATGCAATATGACTTCAAAGGGTCTTCATTTGCTCACCGAACCTCTCCAATCCTATCACTGCTGCGTTTATGCCCCTGTACACACGCTTGATTTTCTTTCAGAGACATAGCAATCCATAGGTTTTAAGATACTTACTAGTCAGGTACATTCTTAGGCGTTTAATATGGGGTGTTGAGTCCATTTCGTTGAGCAAGGAGTAGTTCTTGTCTATTCCATATTTGGCTTAAGGAACTTTATCTGTGCTCATTTCAATCTCTGGTTTTATGCAGCACCCCAACTCACCTTTCCCCTTAAGCAAGCATAAGTTGGTTTTCTAAATTTGAGACCCTGTTCTGTTTTGTAATCCAGTTCCTGTGTAGCCAAGTTTACATCCCGTGTATTAGTGATATCTTATGATGTTTCTTTTTCTGTGTGACTTATTTCAGTTAGAATCATCATACCTGAATCCACTCATTATGCTGCTACGGGCCTGATGACATAGATTTCATTGCTGAGTGATATTGCATTGTACGTAAGTACCACAACTTCTTTATCCATTTTTCACTTTCTGCGCTATTGAACTTGTAACGTAAATGAGGTTCTTGTAAACAGAGCCGTCCCAAACTTTGGGGTGGCTGTGTCTTTTTGATTTTAATTTCCCTAAGCTATAGGACCATAAGTGGAAGTGCCCTAGGCTCTGTTGCTTTGTTTTTTAGATGTTTCAGGAAACACCATACACCTCTCCCGAGTGGCTGTTGGCAATTTACATCCCGCCCCTCAGCATAGCAAGGCTCCCAGTTCTCCATGGCCTGTCCTGCCTTTCTGGATTTTACACTTTTTTCAGATGGCCCTTTTGACTGGGGGGAAGTGAGACTTCATTGTAGTGCAGATTTCCTTTGCAAGCTTGCTTGGTTGGCCAAAAAGGGCGTATGCGTTTTTTCCTGAATATATTCAGGAAAAAACGCATACGCCCTTTTTGGCCAAGTGCATCATTGTGGACGTTCTGCCTCTTTTCCTATGCTTTAAATGCAATTCCAGTCTACCTCCTGAAATCGGTTTCCTGCAATTCTGCCCCGCTTTCAAGTCCTCTTGGCAGCCTTACTTCAGTATATTTTTGGACGATAGCTGTCATTTATAACTCTGCAGGTTTGTGAATTACAGTGCCCATGAGCTCCTTTCTTCAACTCGCTTTCTTGTGAGCTGGCCGCAACACTGCAGGATTGCTTCAGGCCCAAATCTGGTTCCGGCACGGCACACTGAGCCTTTGGTTAATTCCTCTTCCTCGTGGGAAATGAGAGTTAAATTTGCCCGTCCAGACACCTCCACCTAGTCTCTCATTGGTTCTCCCTATTCCTGTTCATCTTCCTCAGAAATTGCAAATGGGCCAAACAGGAGGTTAAAGGCACTGACTCTCCAAGTCGGGAGAGTGTTAGTAAAGCATCTGGAATGTTGCACCTGAGTACCAGGGGACGAGAACTGAGACATATTGGAACATGTCTCCCGATCACACTGTTGATCATACTCTGGGTTCCACGTGCATGTTTTACCTGAAGACAGAATCCCTTAAACCTGGAGAGTTGAGCCCCGTGGAATGGGTACCATGCAATATGACTTCAAAGGGTCTTCATTTGCTCACCGAACCTCTCCAATCCTATCACTGCTGCGTTTATGCCCCTGTACACACGCTTCATTGTCTTTCAGAGACATAGCAATCCATAGGTTTTAAGATACTTACTAGTCAGGTACATTCTTAGGCGTTTAATATGAGGTGTTGAGTCCATTTCGTTGAGCAAGGAGTACTTTTTGTCTATTCTATATTTGGCTTAAGGAACTTTGTCTGTGCTCATTTCAATCTCTGGTTTTATGCAGCACCCCAACTCACCTTTCCCCTTAAGCAAGCATAAGTTGGTTTTCTAAATTTGAGACCCTGTTCTGTTTTGTAATCCAGTTCCTGTGTAGCCAAGTTTACATCCCGTGTATTAGTGATATCTTATGATGTTTCTTTTTCTGTGTGACTTATTTCAGTTAGAATCATCATACCTGAATCCACTCATTATGCTGCTACGGGCCTGATGACATAGATTTCATTGCTGAGTGATATTGCATTGTACGTAAGTACCACAACTTCTTTATCCATTTTTCACTTTCTGCGATATTGAACTTGTACCGTAAACGAGGTTCTTGTAAACAGAGCCGTCCCAAACTTTGGGGTGGCTGTGTCTTTTTGATTTTAATTTCCCTAAGCTATAGGACCATAAGTGGAAGTGCCCTAGGCTCTGTTGCTTTGTTTTTTAGATGTTTCAGGAAACACCATACACCTCTCCCGAGTGGCTGTTGGCAATTTACATCCCACCCATCAGCATAACAAGGCTCCCAGTTCTCCATGGCCTGTCCTGCCTTTCTGGATTTTACACTTTTTTCAGATGGCCCTTTTGAGCGGGGGGAAGTGAGACTTCATTGTAGTGCAGATTTCCTTTGCAAGCTTGCTTGGTTGGCCAAAAAGGGCGTATGCGTTTTTACCTGAATATATTCAGGAAAAAACGCATACGCCCTTTTTGGCCAAGTGCATCATTGTGGACGTTCTGCCTCTTTTCCTATGCTTTAAATGCAATTCCAGTCTACCTCCTGAAATCGGTTTCCTGCAATTCTGCCCCGCTTTCAAGTCCTCTTGGCAGCCTTACTTCAGTATATTTTTGGACGATAGCTGTCATTTATAACTCTGCAGGTTTGTGAATTACAGTGCCCCTGAGCTCCTTTCTTCAACTCGCTTTCTTGTGAGCTGGCCGCAACACCGCAGGATTGCTTCAGGCCCTAATCTGGTTCCGGCACGGCACGCTGAGCCTTTGGTTAATTCCTCTTCCTGGTGGGAAATGAGAGTTAAATTTGCCCGTCCAGACACCTCCACCTAGTCTCTCATTGGTTCTCCCTATTCCTGTTCATCTTCCGCAGAAATTGCAAATGGGCCAAACAGGAGGTTAAAGGCACTGACTTTCCAAGTCGGGAGAGTGTTAGTAAAGCATCTGGAATGTTGCACCCGAGTACCAGGGGACGAGAACTGAGACATATTGGAACACGTCTCCCGATCACACGGTTGAACATACTCTGGGTTCCACATGCATGTTTTAGCTGAAGGAAGCATCCCTTAAACCTGGAGACTTGAGACCCGTGGAATGGGTTCCATGCAATATGACTTCAAAGGGTCTTCATTTGCTCACCAAACCTCTCCAATCCTATCACTGCTGCGTTTATGCCCCTGTACACACGCTTGATTCTCTTTCAGAGACATAGCAATCCATAGCTTTTAAGATACTTACTAGTCAGGTACATTCTTAGGCGTTTAATATGGGGTGTTGAGTCCATTTCGTTGAGCAAGGAGTAGCTCTTGTCTATTCCATATTTGGCTTAAGGAACTTTATCTGTGCTCATTTCAATCTCTGGTTTGATGCAGCACCCCAACTCACCTTTTCGCTTAAGCAAGCATAAGTTGGTTTTCTAAATTTGAGACACTGTTCTGATTTGTAATCCAGTTCCTGTGTAGCCAAGTTTACATTCCGTGTATTAGTGATATCTTATGATGTTTCTTTTTCTGTGTGACTTATTTCAGTTAGAATCATCATACCTGAATCCACTCATTATGCTGCTACGGGCCTGATGACATAGATTTCATTGCTGAGTGATATTGCATTGTACGTAAGTTCCACAACTTCTTTTTCCATATTTCACTTTCTGCGCTATTGAACTTGTACGGTAAAGGAGGTTCTTGCAAACAGAGCCGTCCCAAACTTTGGGGTGGCTGTGTCTTTTGCATTTTAATTTCCCTAAGCTATAGGACCATAAGTGGAAGTGCCCTAGGCTCTGTTGCTTTGTTTTTTAGATGTTTCAGGAAACACCATACACTTCTCCCAAGTGGCTGTTGGCAATTTACATCCCGCCCATCAGCATAACAAGGCTCCCAGTTCTCCATGGCCTGTCCTGCCTTTCTGGATTTTACACTTTTTTCAGGTGGCCCTTTTGACCGTGGGGAAGTGAGACTTCATTGTAGTGCAGATTTCCTTTGCAAGCTTGCTTGGTTGGCCAAAAAGGGCGTATGCGTTTTTTCCTGAATATATTCAGGAAAAAACGCATACGCCCTTTTTGGCCAAGTGCATCATTGTGGACGTTCTGCCTCTTTTCCTATGCTTTAAATGCAATTCCAGTCTACCTCCTGAAATCGGTTTCCTGCAATTCTGCCCCGCTTTCAAGTCCTCTTGGCAGCCTTACTTCAGTATATTTTTGGACGATAGCTGTCATTTATAACTCTGCAGGTTTGTGAATTACACTGCCCCTGAGCTCCTTTCTTCAACTCGCTTTCTTGTGAGCTGGCCGCAACACCGCAGGATTGCTTCAGGCCCTAATCTGGTTCCGGCACGGCACGCTGAGCCTTTGGTTAATTCCTCTTCCTGGTGGGAAATGAGAGTTAAATTTGCCCGTCTAGACTCCTCCAGCTAGTCTCTCTTTGGCTCTCCCTATTCCTGTTCATCTTCCGCAGAAATTGCAAACTGGGCCAAACAGGAGGTTAAAGGCACTGACTCTCCAAGTCGGGAGAGTGTTAGTAAAGCGTCTGGAATGTTGCACCCGAGTACCAGGGGACGAGAACTGAGACATATTTGAACACGTCTCCCGATCCCATGGTTGATCATACTCTGGGTTCCACGTGCATGTTTTAGCTGAAGGAAGAATCCCTTAAACCTGTAGAGTTGAGACCTGTGGAATGGGTACCATGCAATATGACTTCAAAGGGTCTTCATTTGCTCACCGAACCTCTCCAATCCTATCACTGCTGCGTTTATGCCCCTGTACACACTCTTGATTATCTTTCAGAGACATAGCAATCCATAGGTTTTAAGATACTTACTAGTCAGGTACATTCTTAGGCGTTTAATATGGGGTGTTGAGTCCATTTCGTTGAGCAAGGAGTAGCTCTTGTCTATTCCATATTTGGCTTAAGGAACTTTATCTGTGCTCATTTCAATCTCAGGTTTTATGCAGCACCCCAACTCACCTTTCCCCTTAAGCAAGCATTAGTTGGTTTTCTAAATTTGAGACCCTGTTCTGATTTGTAATCCAGTTCCTGTGTAGCCAAGTTTACATTCCGTGTATTAGTGATATCTTATGATGTTTCTTTTTCTGTGTGACTTATTTCAGTTAGAATCATCATACCTGAATCCACTCATTATGCTGTTACGGGCCTGATGACATAGATTTCATTGCTGTGTGATATTGCATTGTACGTAAGTACCACAACTTCTTTATCCATTTTTCGCTTTCTGCGATATTGAACTTGTACCGAAAATGAGGTTCTTGTAAACAGAGCCGTCCCAAACTTTGGGGTGGCTGTGTCTTTTTGATTTTAATTTCCCTAAGCTATAGGACCATAAGTGGAAGTGCCCTAGGCTCCGTTGCTTTGTTTTTTAGATGTTTCAGGAAACACCATACACTTAACCGGAGTGGCTCTTGGCAATTTACATCCCGCCCATCAGCATAACAAGGCTCCCAGTTCTCCATGGCCTGTCCTGCCTTTCTGGATTTTACACTTTTTTCAGATGGCACTTTTGACTGGGGGGAAGTGAGACTTCATTGCAGTGCAGATTTCCTTTGCAAGCTTGCTTGGTTCGCCAAAAAGTGCGTTTGCCTTTTTTCCTAAATATATTCAGGAAAAAATGCATACGCCCTTTTTGGCCAAGTGCATCATTGTGGACGTTCTGCCTCTTTTCCTATGCTTTAAATGCAATTCCAGTCTACCTCCTGAAATCGGTTTCCTGCAATTCTGCCTTGCTTTCAATGCCTCTTCTTAGCCTTACCTCAATATATTTTTTGAAAATAGTTGGCCTTCATAACTCTGCAGGTTTTGAATTGCAGTGGCCCTTAACTCCATTTTTCAGCTCTTATTTTTGTGATCTTGCCTCATAACCACAGGATTCCTTCAGGCCCTATTGTTCTTCTGGGGCACCTTGCTGTGCCTTTGGTTTATTCTTCTTACTGATATGAAATTAGAGTGACATGTGCCCATTGAAACCGCTACAGCTAGTTTCTCACTGGTTCCCCCTATTCCCATTCGTCCTCCACACTAACTGCAGACTGTGCGATACCAGAACTTAAAGGCATTGACTGTCCATGTGGGGATATTTTAGTAAAGCAGCTGGAATATCGATCCGGAGCCCCAGGAGAGGAAAAATGAGGTGCATTTTAGAAACCTTTCCCGATCATATGGTATACCAGTCGCTGGGTTTCCCAAGCATGGTTTAGCTGTAGGAAGATTCCCTTCAACCTGGAGTGTTGGGACCCTTGGAATGAGTAGCATGAAGTATTGCATTAAACTTTTGGCAGTTGCTCACCAAAGCTCACCAATCCTCTCAGCCCCAAGTGTCCAGCCTTATGTCTTATCCAGCTGTGGGTTTATATGTGGTCAATCCAGGTTGCATCACAGCCCCTGAGCGAATTTTGTAAGAATTTTTCTCTCTTTCATTGTTTCTGTGTTTTGTTTTTAAAATTTATTTCTATAATGGGGTTTAGCTCATTTTCACTGCTGTGTTTGTGCCACTCTGCACACACTTGATTCCCTTATGGAGATATATCAATACATGGGTTTTAAGATTCTTATTACTCAGATATATTTCTCTGTGGTGTATAGGGTGTGTTGAGGCCAGTTCATTGAGCAAGGTGTAGATCTTGTCTAATATCTATTTGGTTTATTGAACGGTATCTGTGCTAATTTCAAACTCTGGTTTTATGCATCACCCCACCTCTCCTTTCCCCTTAAGCTGAAATAAGTGTGTTTTCTAAATGTGAGACACTGTTCTGTTCTGTAATTCATTTCTTGTGCAGCCATATTTACCCTCCCTCTATAAGTGATATCTTATGATATGTTTCTTTTTCTGTTTGACTAATTTCAAGTAGTATTATCGGACCTAAATCCACTCTTTATCCTTCTACTAGCCTTATTACATTGATTTCATGGTGAAGAGATATTCCATTGTACATAAGTACCACATCTTCTTTATCCATTGTTCTCTTTCCTGGGATATTTAAGGTGTACTGAAGTTGAGGTTCTTGTAAACAGAGTAGCCCTAAACTGTGGTGTGCTTGTGTCTTGTTGATTTTTAGACTTCCCTAGATATACTCCCATGATTGGAAGTGTCCTATGCTCTGTAGCTCTGTTTTTTAGATGATTTAGGAACCACCATACACTTCTCCAGAGTGGCTCTCGGCAGTTCACACACTGCCCATCAGCGTATAAAGGCTCCCTGTTCTCCATGGCCTGTCCTGCATTTCTGGTTTTTACAATTTTTTAGGATGGCCCTTTTGACCAGTGGGTAATGAGACTTCTTTGTTGTGCACATTTGCATTGCTTGCTTGCTTCGTTGCCCATAAAGTGTGTATGCGTTTTTTCCTGGATATAATCAGGAAAAAACGCATACGCCCTTTTGGGCCAACTGCATCATTGTCGAAATTCTGCCGCTTTTCATGTGCTTTAAAGACGAGTCCAATCTATCTCTTGAAATCTGTTTCTTGCAATTCTGTCTTGCATTCAGATCCTCTTCTTTGCCTTACCTCAACATATTTTTGGACGTTAGTTTTCATTTATAACTCTGCAGGTTTGTGAATTGCAGTGACCCTGAGCTCCATTTTTTAAGTTGCTCTTTTGTGAGCTGGCCTCAAAGCCGCAGGATTGCTTCAGGCCCTATTTTGGCTCGGGCGAGGCGGGCTGAGCCTTTTTTCAATTCTTATTCTTAATGGGAAATTAGAGTGATATGTGCCCGTCCAAACCCCTACAACTATTCTCTCATTGGTTCCCCCTCTTCCTGTTCATCCTCCTCACAATTTGCAAAATGTGTGAAACAGAAGTTGAAATGTGCTGATTCTCCAAGTGGGGAGATTCTAAGTAACGTGGCTGGAATGGTGAACAGGAGCACCAGGAGAGGATAAATGAGCTGCATTTTAGACACATCTCCCGATCACATGGTGTACAGTCCTCTGGGTTTTCCATGCATGTTTTAGCTGTAGGAAGATCCTTTGAACCTGCAGATTTGGGACCCATTGAATGGGTACCAGGTAGTATTACTTTAAAGGGTGTGCATTTCCTCACCCAACCTCACATTTCTCTTAGTGCAAACAGTTTCCAGCCTTATGTCTCATCCTGCTGTGGGTCTAGATGTGTTCAATCCATGTTGCATCACCGGCCCTGAGGAAAAGTTGTAAGAGGTTTTCTCTGTCTCTCTGTCGTTTATTTTTTTCAATTTATTACTATATTGGTTACAGCTGATTTTCAAAGCTCTGTTTCTTGCTGCTGTACATCCACTTGATTCACGTACAGAGAGACATCAGTAAATTCTTTTTCAGATTCTTACCAGTCGTATATATCTTTTCCGGTGACTTGAGTGTGCTGAGTGCAGTTCTTTTAGCTACCGTGTAGGCCTTGTTGATTATCAGTTTGGTATTTGGAATGGTATCTTTGCTAATTTCAACCTCCTGGATGATGCCTCACCCCTCCCCACCTTTCCCGTTTAGCAGCCTTATGCGTGTTTTCTACATATTTGACTATGTTTTTGTTTTGTAATTTATTTCATGTGTAGCCATTTTGGATTCCACCTTTAAGTGATATCTTATGATATGTGTCTTTATCTTTTTGAATTATGTCACTTAGAATGATCATACGTAACTCCTCCGGAGTTGTTACAACTGGCCATATTTCATTGATTTCCAGGCTGAATAATATTCCACTCTACCTAAGTACCACATCTCTATCCATTTTTTCTCTCCAGAGACATTTAAGTTATATCCTAGTCGAGGATCTTTTAAACAGAGAGGGGGTAAACATTGGGGTGCCTGTGTCCTCTCGATTTTTGTTTTTCCCAAGATATACGCCCATGAGTGCAAGTGCCCTATGCTCTGTAGCTCATTTTTTAGATGCTTTAGTAAACACAATACACTTCTCCAGAATGGCCGTTGGCAATATATATTTCCACTATAAGTCTCACAGGGCTCCCTCTTCTCCTTGCCCTGTCCTGCATTTCTGTTGTTTACGCTTTATGAGGATGGCTCTTCTGACTGATGCGAAGTGATATCTCTTGTAGTATTGACTTCCAGTGCCCACCTGTTTGGTTGGCTAAAAAAGTGTATGCCCTTTTCTTGAATATATACAGAAAAAAACGCATACACCCTTTTTGGCCAACTGCAATGTTGGCAATGTTCAGCTCCTTTTCTTGTGCTTAATGGTGAGTCCTTTCTACCTCCTCAAATCCCTTTCCTGCCATTCTCCCTTGCTTACAAGTCCTTTTCTCTGACTTTCCTCAAGACATTTTTCAGTGATGGATATTTTCAACTCTGCAGTTTCGTGAATTTTACTGTCCCTGAGTTCCATTGTTCAACTTGTGTTTATGGGAACTGGCCACAAAGCAGCGGGATTTCCTCAAGCCCTATACTGTTTCCATGGGCAACCCTAGCCTTTGGTCAATTCGTCTTCCTGATTGGAAATTAGAGTGACATGTGCCTGTCTGAACACCTAGGACTTGTCTCTCATTGTTCCTCATCCTTCCGCTTCATCCTCTGGACAAATTCCAAACTGTACGCAACAGGATGTTGACAGTGCTGCCATCTCCAAGTGGGGAGACTGTTAGTAAAGACGCTGGATGGGTGAACCCGAGCACCAGGAGATGAGGAGATGAGATGCCTTTTCCAAACTCTTCCCGATCAGACGGTATACCATCCTCTGGGTGTGACAGACATGTTTTAGCAGTAGGAAGAGTCCCATTCATGTAAGGAGAACACCAGGGCTTTTTCAAAATCAGTGTCTCCCCGAAACCCAAACTGGGGAATTTTTTAAGCTACGGCTACACATATGTTCATTAAGGGCCTTGGGAAGTAGGCAGAGTCCAAACTTTAGATGATTGAAGTCTTCAGGGTCAGAAGCACTCACCACCAGCTTCCCTTAGGTTACACTTTAACTGTCATTGATAGATGATGTCAATAAAAATATCTATTCTTTTTCAGATTATTTCCCCTTATAGGTTATTGCAAAATGTTGAGTGTAGTTCCCTGTGCTATACAGTAGTTCCTTGTTGATGATCTATTTTATACATAGCAGTGTGTATGTGTTAATCCCAAACTGTTAATTTATCCCTCCTCCGACCTTTCCCCTTTGGTAATAATAAATTATAAGATTTTATACTTCTCAGAAATGGGGGAGCTGAAAGAGAGGTATCATTTTCAATGGAAAAGCATTTAAAACAAGATTGAAGCTTTAACCAAGATTATTAGATGTACATCCTTGGAAAGAAATCACTTCGTTTCTCTAATATTGACCTGACAAATAAGACAAACCTTTTCACTGAACTTGCTTATAATAAAGTGATGGAAATATCCAATGGAAACGTTAGAAACATCTTATTTTACCCGAGCCTTATACACTGTTCTATGTTAACTACAGTTTGGCTCACACATCTGTTCATTGAGGTTACAATAGTCTCAATTTCTGTTACTGATCCTCCAGAGTGGACCTCAACAAGTGTCCCCCTGCGCAGTGTCATTGGGGCCAACAGATCGAGACTGAGTTTGGTTCACAAGCAAAGGAAACTTTATATTTTGATCAGAGAATGGAGAGGTGAGAGCATGCACTACCCCGTGGGCTGTGGGCTGGGCTGCTGTGTAGAGATCCTGTCAGAGTCAGTGGGAGGGAGGGGGCGGAGCTCTCGAGGGCCGGGTTGGCTGCAGCTCAGGCTCTATATCGCGGAGTCTGCACTGGGCCCCAGGAGCTGAGGTGTCGACCCAGCCATTCTGCACTAGGAAATCTGGTCTGAAGTGCCGGGTGTGGAACCTCTGCATGCGGGACCCTAGGAGCACATGAAATTAGACAAAGCACAAAGGATAAAAAAGGTTAGACTTGACTTTATTGCCCAGATTCTATTTTTATCTCCCAGGGATTTTTAATGGGCTTTGCTGGGGACAAACCCCTCCTCTGCCTTTTGTCCCGTTCCTCATTCTTGGAGTGCTGAGGGTGCAGACCCTTCTTCTGTAACTGCTGAGTGCTGAGTTGGGAGCCCTCATACCAAGGGGCGAGGGTCAGAGCTTCTCCCCAGCAGCCTCCAGGTGACGTTGATTGTCCCCAGGCCCCCTGCCTCCCTGCTCGTCCACCTGAGCACCAGCATTGGAAGCGTTATAGATTCTAATGACCTTTAAGGGTCCAGGAAAGAGATGTGCAGAGACGCTGTGGGGGCCGGTTTCACCCCGCCCCACATTTGTTCGGCCACCTTAGGCTGACCGTTTCTGCCAGCCTAGATGCTCTGACCAGTAGTCTGCGCTGTCTTCAATTAGGCCCCTGAATTAACGTACAAACAGCACCAGGTGTCAGAGCCCTGCCCGCTCAACTCCCAGACAGTCCAGGGTCAGTGGTGATCAAGGACCATGATGGCCACTGAGTCAACAGCCTTTTGAAGTAAACAGGAGTCCAGCCAGTCTTATTGGCCACCATCATCACGGTGTCTGTAGGCTTTTCTATGGTGACAGTGTGATATACGGTTCCCCCGCCAAGATTATTAGCTCCCCTCTGGGTACAGTAAGTCCTGCAAGCAGTAGTCTACTCTTTTGGGACACACTCTTGTTGTTTTATGAGAGAAACTCCAGGTCAAGTGATGTTCACACGAGTCGTCATGGTGTCCTGTTGCCCCCGGTTATCTCTCTGGATGTTGGAGTTGGAGGGCCTCCTCACTCGAGGTTGGTGTGTCCACGGAGCAAACCCTGCAACTTCAGGGCATGGTTGGTGGTTAGGATCACCACGTGGGGTCCTTTTCCCTTAGGAGGGAGGTGGCCTTTTGGGCTGCTGATTTCCAGGTTTTTAGATACTGCCAGTATCTTGGCCAGATGCGGCAGTGGGCCAAGCCCCTTGGTGACCATAGTTTATCCTACCTGGATGGCATTCTTGCATTGTTCCATTTCAAGTGGTCCCAGTTTTTGCACTAATTCTCCAATGGCGATTCACCTTTCACCAGGAATGTAAAGGTCAAAGGGTTTAGCTAAATTAGGGAGTTCCAGGGCAAGGGTCTGAATTGACTGCTCTTTCCATTCTTGAAAGGCCACTTCTGGATTCTATTCAAAAGGATCATCATCTTTTCCTTTCAGTGTTTCATATAATGGCCCAGCTAGTAGACTGCAGTTAGGGATCCAGAAGCAGCAAACCCTGGCCTCCCCAGGAACCCCTAAGCTGTCTTCTAGTTTTAGAAAGGAGTAAGGCCGAAAATGGTTTCTTCCCTTTCCTGGGATGGGCTTCTCTGACCTTCTGTGAGAATGAAGCCCAGGCAGGTCACCGCAGTCTGTGATATTTGAGCTTTTTCTTGGACAACTTCTATCCTTTATTGGCTTGGTAGTTCAGAGGCCTCCTTAGTAGGGCTGGCGATCAGAATGTCGTCTGCGTACTGAAGGAGGGTTTCCTTTTCCAGAGGTAGAACTTTTAGGTCTTTAGCTAAGGTTTCCCCAAAAATGGTGTGGGAATTTTTGCACCCTTGGGGCAAGACGGCCCGGAAGTATTGTTTTAGTTGTATGTTGAGTCCTGCCACTCACAAGCCAAAATTTCTTGTGACTCTGGGACTAATGGAATACAAAAGAAGGCATCATTGAAGACTAATACAGAATACCATGTCCTGGTGGTTGGTAGAATGACCAGCAGGGTGTAGGAATTAGGAGCAACTGGAGGTATATCCTCGGTGGCTTCACTGACTGTCCTGACATCCTTTACCAGGTCCCCAGCAGCCCATGGGGCTCTCGTGGTCAGACCAATCCCAGAATATGGAGCTCACCTGGGCAGGTACCCCACCCCCACCCCAGCCCACGGGGCTCTCGTGGTCAGGCCCCTCCCAGGATACAGAGCTACCCTTGCAGGTACCGTGGCAGGGCTGGGCACACAGGAACCGTGCACATAGCCCTCATTGCAGAGCACCCCCAGCTCACCTGTCGCTCAGAGCTGACACAGAGCACCTCAGAGCAGGACTTGAACTAACAAACAGCAGCTGCGACAGGTCTGTGACCCTGGGCATCACTCTGTGCGGCCTCCCTCCACCTGGTCTTCCAGAGACTTCCACTGCACCCGGGGCACCAGGCCTCTGTCTCCAACCACCACCCACCCCTCCTCTCCCTGACTCCTGGGTTCCTCTCATTAGGAGAGGGTTTTCTTGAAGTTGTCTCCCACTCATGGGCCAGATAAAATGATTAGAAAACAAGCCAAAGCTGCAGCCCCTTGTCTATCCTGACTCTCAGGAGCCCACACCTGTTCCTTGGACCTGGCCGGTTCAGCAATTTCCATTTTCTGCAACTGTGAGCCCCTGAGGGGTGATGATTGGCTGAGCTGGGCAGCCTAACCGTGCCGGCCAGCCCTCCCCAGGTGTGCCTGGGTTGAGAGCAATATAAATACCACTCCAGGCAGCAAGAGCCCCTGCAGCCGTGCCTGACGCCATTTTCTCTGCCCTGTCAGCAGTCTCGGGGCTGGGCTGGTGGGAGGGAGTGAGAGGCCACGGCTTTGTGGGTGGCCCAGTGTGAGTGGGGCTCTGCTGGACTTTCTGCAGCAGGTGCCAGGCTGCCACCTGCTGAAGAAGAGGATGTGTCACCCATACCTGCTGCTGGAATTTCTCCCTGGGCAGAGGTGAGGAAGGAAAAAAGCAGTGGGGGCAGGGACAGGACGGGTATCTCAGGCAGGGAAATGGAAATCTTCCAGAAGAGCACCCAGGGCCAGGACCATCCTGGCTGGCCTGCAGGCACCAAGTCGGCCGGCATGCTGTCACTCGTGTGGCTCTATGGCCCTTCCTCTAGGCTTTCAAGTCCTTGTATATATTCAGGTGTTTTACCTGGGACGGGTGGGAATAGTTCAGCAGCAACTGGCCTGGGGCTCAGCTCACGTTTACTCACAGATGCCTCGGCACGGTGCCCCAGCTTTGCAATGAGGACGCTTGTTGCGTGGGGGCTGCTGGCTGAATGGGAGATGATTCCCCACCACTGACCAACTTCAGAATTGTTTACAACTGGAGCAAGTGCCCTGATACGGTTTTCCTCTGTGGAACTGGTGGGTTCTGTGTTTTATTTCTCTTTTTCGTTTTTGGTTCAAGGTAGATTTTATTCCTCTTTTTTGTATTTACAGATATAAGCATGGAAATAATTTATTCATATAAATACATGTATGTGAAGGGAATAATTGTTTTTTCTGTTTTATTTTTTAAATTTTATTTCTTTTCAATTGTGAATTTTATTTTATATTTTTATACAGCAGGTTCTTATTGGTTATCTATTTTATACATATAAATGTATACATGCCAATCCCAGTCTCTCAACTCCTCCCACCACCATCCCCCCAACAGCTTTCCCCCCTTGTTGTCCATACATTTGTTGTCTACATCTGTTGCTCTATTTATGCCTTGCAAAATGGTTAATCTGTACGGTTTTTCTAGGTTCCACATATATGCATGAATATACAAGATTTGTTTTTCTCTTTCTGACTTACTTCACTCTGTATGACAGTCTCTAGATCCATCGACGTCTCTACAAATGACCCAATTTCATTCCTTTTCATGGCTTAGTAATATTCCATTTTATATACGTACCACAGCTTTATGCATTCGTCTGTCTGTGGGCATTTAGGTTGCTTCCATTACCTCGATATTGTAAATAGTGATGCAATGAACATTGCGGTGAATGTCTCTTTTTGATTTATGGTTTTGTCTGGGTATATGTCCAGTACTGGGATTGCTGTATCATATGGTAATTCTATTGTTAGTTTCTTAAGAAACTCCATATTGTTCTCCATAGTGAATGTAACAATTTATATTCCCAACAATAGTGGAAGAGGGTTCCTTTTCTCCACACCCTTTCCAGCATTTATTGTTTGTAGATTTTCTGATGATGCCCATTCTATCAGGTGTGAGGTGATACCTCATTGTTGAGTCCATTTTGTTGAGCAAGGGGTAGGTCTTGTCTATTACACATTTGGCTTATGGAACAGTATCTGTGCTAATGTCAAACTCTGGTTTTATGCAGCACCCCAACTCACCTTCCCCCTTAAAAAAGCATAAGTTGCTTTTCTAAACTTGAGACCCTGTTCTGTTTTATAATTCAGTTCATGTGTAGCCAAGTTCACATTCCGTGTATTAGTGATATCTTATGATGTTTCTTTTTCTGTGTGACTTATTTCAGTTAGAATCATCATACCTGAATCCACTCATTATGCTGCTACAGGCCTGATGACATAGATTTCATTGCTGAGTGATATTGCATTGTACGTAAGTACCATAACTTCTTTATCCATTTTTCACTTTCTGCGATATTGAACTTGTACCGTAAATGAGGTTCTTGTTAAGAGAGCTGTCCCAAACTTTGGGGTGGTTGTGTCTTTTTGATTTTACTTTCCCTAAGCTACAGCACCATAAGTGGAAGTGCCCTAGGCTCTGTTGCTTGTTTTTTAGATGTTTCAGGAAACACCATACACCTCTCCCGAGTGGCTGTTGGCAATTTACGTCCCGCCCATCAGCATAACAAGGCTCCCAGTTCTCCATGGCCTGTCCTGCCTTTCTGGATTTTACACTTTTTTCAGATGGCCCTTTTGACCGGGGGGAAGTGAGACTTCATTGTAGTGCAGATTTCCTTTGCAAGCTTGCTTGGTTGGCCAAAAAGGGCGTATGCGTTTTTTCCTGAATATATTCAGGAAAAAACGCATACGCCCTTTTTGTCCAAGTGCATCATTGTGGACGTTCTGCCTCTTTTCCTATGCTTTAAATGCAATTCCAGTCTACCTCCTGAAATCGGTTTCCTGCAATTCTGCCCCGCTTTCAAGTCCTCTTGGCAGCCTTACTTCAGTATATTTTTGGACGATAGCTGTCATTTATAACTCTGCAGGTTTGTGAATTACAGTGCCCATGAGCTCCTTTCTTCAACTCGCTTTCTTGGGAGCTGGCTGGAACACCGCAGCATTGCTTCAGGCCCTAATCTGGTTCCGGCACGGCACGCTGAGCCTTTGGTTAATTCCTCTTCCTGGTGGGAAATGAGAGTTAAATTTGCCCGTCCAGACACCTCCAGCTAGTCTCTCATTGGTTCTCCCTATTCCTGTTCATCTTCCACAGAAATTGCAAACTGGGCCAAACAGGAGGTTAAAGGCACTGACTCTCCAAGTCGGGAGAGTGTTAGTAAAGCGTCTGGAATGTTGCACCCGAGTACCAGGGGACGAGAACTGAGACATATTGGAACACGTCTCCCGATCACACGGTTGATCATACTCTGGGTTCCACGTGCATGTTTTAGCTGAAGGAAGAATCCCTTAAACCTGGAGAGTTGAGACCCGTGGAATGGGTACCATGCAATATGACTTCAAAGGGTCTTCATTTGCTCACCGAACCTCTCAAATCCTATCACTGCTGCCTTTATGCCCCTGTACACACGCTTGATTTTCTTTCAGAGACATAGCAATCCATAGGTTTTAAGATACTTACTACTCAGGTACATTCTTAGGCGTTTAATATGGGGTGTTGAGTCCATTTCGTTGAGCAAGGAGTAGTTCTTGTCCATTCCATATTTGGCTTAAGGAACTTTATCTGTATTCATTTCAATCTCTGGTTTTATGCAGCACCCCAACTCACCTTTCCCCTTAAGCAAGCATAAGTTGGTTTTCTAAATTTGAGACCCTGTTCTGTTTTGTAATCCAGTTCCTGTGTAGCCTAGTTTACATTCCGTGTATTAGTGATATCTTATGATGTTTCTTTTTCTGTGTGACTTATTTCAGTTAGAATCATCATACCTGAATCCACTCATTATGCTGCTATGGGCCTGATGACATAGATTTCATTGCTGAGTGATATTGCATTGTACGTAAGTACCACAACTTCTTTATCCATTTTTCACTTTCTGCGATATTGAACTTGTACCGTAAACGAGGTTCTTGTAAACAGAGCCGTCCCAAACTTTGGGGTGGCTGTGTCTTTTTGATTTTAATTTCCCTAAGCTATAGGACCATAAGTGGAAGTGCCCTACGCTCTGTTGCTTTGTTTTTTAGATGTTTCAGGAAACACCATACACCTCTCCCGAGTGGCTGTTGGCAATTTACATCACGCCCATCAGCATAACAAGGCTCCCAGTTCTCCATGGCCTGTCCTGCCTTTCTGGATTTTACACTTTTTTCAGATGGCCCTTTTGACCAGGGGGAAGTGAGACTTCATTGTAGTGCAGATTTCCTTTGCAAGCTTGCTTGGTTGGCCAAAAAGGGCGTATGCGTTTTTTCCTGAATATATTCAGGAAAAAACGCATACGCCCTTTTTGGCCAAGTGCATCATTGTGGACGTTCTGCCTCTTTTCCTATGCTTTAAATGCAATTCCAGTCTACCTCCTGAAATCGGTTTCCTGCAATTCTGCCCCGCTTTCAAGTCCTCTTGGCAGCCTTACTTCAGTATATTTTTGGACGATAGCTGTCATTTATAACTCTGCAGGTTTGTGAATTACAGTGCCCCTGAGCTCCTTTCTTCAACTCGCTTTCTTGGGAGCTGGCCGCAACACCGCAGGATTGCTTCAGGCCCTAATCTGGTTCCGGCACGGCACGCTGAGCCTTTGGTTAATTCCTCTTCCTGGTGGGAAATGAGAGTTAAATTTGCCCGTCCAGACACCTCCAGCTAGTCTCTCATTGGTTCTCCCTATTCCTGTTCATCTTCCTCAGAAATTGCAAATGGGCCAAACAGGAGGTTAAAGGCACTGACTCTCCAAGTCGGGAGAGTGTTAGTAAAGCGTCTGGAATGTTACACCCGAGTACCAGGGGACGAGAACTGAGACATATTGGAACACGTCTCCCGATCACACGGTTGATCATACTCTGGGTTCCACGTGCATGTTTTAGCTGAAGGAAGAATCCCTTAAACCTGGAGAGTTGAGCCCCGTGGAATGGGTACCATGCAATATGACTTCAAAGGGTCTTCATTTGCTCACCGAACCTCTCCAATCCTATCACTGCTGCGTTTATGCCCCTGTACACACGCTTGATTCTCTTTCAGAGACATAGCAATCCATAGGTTTTACGATACTTACTAGTCAGGTACATTCTTAGGCGTTTAATATGAGGTGTTGAGTCCATTTCGTTGAGCAAGGAGTACTTTTTGTCTATTCTATATTTGGCTTAAGGAACTTTGTCTGTGCTCATTTCAATCTCTGGTTTTATGCAGCACCCCAACTCACCTTTCCCCTTAAGCAAGCATAAGTTGGTGTTCTAAATTTGAGACCCTGTTCTGTTTTGTAATCCAGTTCCTGTGTAGCCAAGTTTTCATCCCGTGTATTAGTGATATCTTATGATGTTTCTTTTTCTGTGTGACTTATTTCAGTTAGAATCATCATACCTGAATCCACTCATTATGCTGCTATGGGCCTGATGACATAGATTTCATTGCTGAGTGATATTGCATTGTACGTAAGTACCACAACTTCTTTATCCATTTTTCACTTTCTGCGATATTGAACTTGTACCGTAAACGAGGTTCTTGTAAACAGAGCCGTCCCAAACTTTGGGGTGGCTGTGTCTTTCTGATTTTAATTTCCCAAGCTACAGGACAATAAGTGGAAGTGCCCTAGGCTCTGTTGCTTTGTTTTTTAGATGTTTCAGGAAACACCATACACCTCTCCCGAGTGGCTGTTGGCAATTTACATCCCGCCCATCAGCATAACAAGGCTCCCAGTTCTCCATGGCCTGTCCTGCCTTTCTGGATTTTACACTTTTTTCAGATGGCCCTTTTGACCGGGGGGAAGTGAGACTTCATTGTAGTGCAGATTTCCTTTGCAAGCTTGCTTGGTTGGCCAAAAAGGGCGTATGCGTTTTTTCCTGAATATATTCAGGAAAAAACGCATACGCCCTTTTTGGCCAAGTGCATCATTGTGGACGTTCTGCCTCTTTTCCTATGCTTTAAATGCAATTCCAGTCTACCTCCTGAAATCGGTTTCCTGCAATTCTGCCCCGCTTTCAAGTCCTCTTGGCAGCCTTACTTCAGTATATTTTTGGACGATAGCTGTCATTTATAACTCTGCAGGTTTGTGAATTACAGTGCCCCTAAGCTCCTTTCTTCAACTCGCTTTCTTGTGAGCTGGCCGCAACACCGCAGGATTGCTTCAGGCCCTAATCTGGTTCCGGCACGGCACGCTGAGCCTTTGGTTAATTCCTCTTCCTGGTGGGAAATGAGAGTTAAATTTGCCCGTCCAGACACCTCCAGCTAGTCTCTCATTGGTTCTCCCTATTCCTGTTCATCTTCCTCAGAAATTGCAAATGGGCCAAACAGGAGGTTAAAGGCACTGACTCTCCAAGTCGGGAGAGTGTTAGTAAAGCGTCTGGAATGTTACCCCCTAGTACCAGGGGACGAGAACTGAGACATATTGGAACACGTCTCCCGATCACACGGTTGATCATACTCTGGGTTCCACGTGCATGTTTTAGCTGAAGGAAGAATCCCTTAAACCTGGAGAGTTGAGCCCCGTGGAATGGGTACCATGCAATATGACTTCAAAGGGTCTTCATTTGCTCACCGAACCTCTCCAATCCTATCACTGCTGCGTTTATGCCCCTGTACACACGCTTGATTCTCTTTCAGAGACATAGCAATCCATAGGTTTTACGATACTTACTAGTCAGGTACATTCTTAGGCGTTTAATATGAGGTGTTGAGTCCATTTCGTTGAGCAAGGAGTACTTTTTGTCTATTCTATATTTGGCTTAAGGAACTTTGTCTGTGCTCATTTCAATCTCTGGTTTTATGCAGCACCCCAACTCACCTTTCCCCTTAAGCAAGCATAAGTTGGTGTTCTAAATTTGAAACCCTGTTCTGTTTTGTAATCCAGTTCCTGTGTAGCCAAGTTTTCATCCCGTGTATTAGTGATATCTTATGATGTTTCTTTTTCTGTGTGACTTATTTCAGTTAGAATCATCATACCTGAATCCACTCATTATGCTGCTACGGGACTGATGACATAGATTTCATTGCTGAGTGATATTGCATTGTACGTAAGTACCACAACTTCTTTATCCATTTTTCACTTTCTGCGATATTGAACTTGTACCGTAAACGAGGTTCTTGTAAACAGAGCCGTCCCAAACATTGGGGTGGCTGTGTCTTTTTGATTTTAATTTCCCTAAGCTATAGGACCATAAGTGGAAGTGCCCTAGGCTCTCTTGCTTTGTTTTTTAGATGTTTCAGGAAACACCATACACCTCTCCCGAGTGGCTGTTGGCAATTTACATCCCGCCCATCAGCATAACAAGGCTCCCAGTTCTCCATGGCCTGTCCTGCCTTTCTGGATTTTACACTTTTTTCAGATGGCCCTTTTGAGCGGGGGGAAGTGAGACTTCATTGTAGTGCAGATTTCCTTTGCAAGCTTGCTTGGTTGGCCAAAAAGGGCGTATGCGTTTTTTCCTGAATATATTCAGGAAAAAACGCATACGCCCTTTTTGGCCAAGTGCATCATTGTGGACGTTCTGCCTCTTTTCCTATGCTTTAAATGCAATTCCAGTCTACCTCCTGAAATCGGTTTCCTGCAATTCTGCCCCGCTTTCAAGTCCTCTTGGCAGCCTTACTTCAGTATATTTTTGGACGATAGCTGTCATTTATAACTCTGCAGGTTTGTGAATTACAGTGCCCCTGAGCTCCTTTCTTCAACTCGCTTTCTTGGGAGCTGGCCGCAACACCGCAGGATTGCTTCAGGCCCTAATCTGGTTCCGGCACGGCACGCTGAGCCTTTGGTTAATTCCTCTTCCTGGTGGGAAATGAGAGTTAAATTTGCCCGTCCAGACACCTCCAGCTAGTCTCTCATTGGTTCTCCCTATTCCTGTTCATCTTCCTCAGAAATTGCAAATGGGCCAAACAGGAGGTTAAAGGCACTGACTCTCCAAGTCGGGAGAGTGTTAGTAAAGCGTCTGGAATGTTACACCCGAGTACCAGGGGACGAGAACTGAGACATATTGGAACACGTCTCCCGATCACACGGTTGATCATACTCTGGGTTCCACGTGCATGTTTTAGCTGAAGGAAGAATCCCTTAAACCTGGAGAGTTGAGCCCCGTGGAATGGGTACCATGCAATATGACTTCAAAGGGTCTTCATTTGCTCACCGAACCTCTCCAATCCTATCACTGCTGCGTTTATGCCCCTGTACACACGCTTGATTCTCTTTCAGAGACATAGCAATCCATAGGTTTTACGATACTTACTAGTCAGGTACATTCTTAGGCGTTTAATATGAGGTGTTGAGTCCATTTCGTTGAGCAAGGAGTACTTTTTGTCTATTCTATATTTGGCTTAAGGAACTTTGTCTGTGCTCATTTCAATCTCTGGTTTTATGCAGCACCCCAACTCACCTTTCCCCTTAAGCAAGCATAAGTTGGTGTTCTAAATTTGAGACCCTGTTCTGTTTTGTAATCCAGTTCCTGTGTAGCCAAGTTTTCATCCCGTGTATTAGTGATATCTTATGATGTTTCTTTTTCTGTGTGACTTATTTCAGTTAGAATCATCATACCTGAATCCACTCATTATGCTGCTACGGGCCTGATGACATAGATTTCATTGCTGAGTGATATTGCATTGTACGTAAGTACCACAACTTCTTTATCCATTTTTCACTTTCTGCGATATTGAACTTGTACCGTAAACGAGGTTCTTGTAAACAGAGCCGTCCCAAACATTGGGGTGGCTGTGTCTTTTTGATTTTAATTTCCCTAAGCTATAGGACCATAAGTGGAAGTGCCCTAGGCTCTCTTGCTTTGTTTTTTAGATGTTTCAGGAAACACCATACACCTCTCCCGAGTGGCTGTTGGCAATTTACATCCCGCCCATCAGCATAACAAGGCTCCCAGTTCTCCATGGCCTGTCCTGCCTTTCTGGATTTTACACTTTTTTCAGATGGCCCTTTTGACCGGGGGGAAGTGAGACTTCATTGTAGTGCAGATTTCCTTTGCAAGCTTGCTTGGTTGGCCAAAAAGGGCGTATGCGTTTTTTCCTGAATATATTCAGGAAAAAACGCATACGCCCTTTTTGGCCAAGTGCATCATTGTGGACGTTCTGCCTCTTTTCCTATGCTTTAAATGCAATTCCAGTCTACCTCCTGAAATCGGTTTCCTGCAATTCTGCCCCGCTTTCAAGTCCTCTTGGCAGCCTTACTTCAGTATATTTTTGGACGATAGCTGTCATTTATAACTCTGCAGGTTTGTGAATTACAGTGCCCCTGAGCTCCTTTCTTCAACTCGCTTTCTTGTGAGCTGGCCGCAACACCGCAGGATTGCTTCAGGCCCTAATCTGGTTCCGGCACGGCACGCTGAGCCTTTGGTTAATTGCTCTTCCTGGTGGGAAATGACAGTTAAATTTGCCCGTCCAGACACCTCCAGCTAGTCTCTCATTGGTTCTCCCTATTCCTGTTCATCTTCCGCAGAAATTGCAAATGGGCCAAACAGGAGGTTAAAGGCACTGACTCTCCAAGTCGGGAGAGTGTTAGTAAAGCGTCTGGAATGTTACACCCGAGTACCAGGGGACGAGAATTGAGACATATTGGAACACGTCTCCCGATCACACGGTTGATCATACTCTGGGTTCCACGTGCATGTTTTAGCTGAAGGAAGAATCCCTTAAACCTGGAGAGTTGAGACCCGTGGAATGGGTACCAAGCAATATGACTTCAAAGGGTCTTCATTTGCTCACCGAACCTCTCCAATCCTATCACTGCTGCGTTTATGCCCCTGTACACACGCTTGATTCTCTTTCAGAGATATAGCAATCCATCGGTTTTAAGATACTTACTAGTCAGGTACATTCTTAGGCGTTTAATATGGGCTGTTGAGTCCATTTCGTTGAGCAAGGAGTAGTTCTTGTCTATTCCATATTTGGCTTAAGGAACTTTATCTGTGCTCATTTCAATCTCTGGTTTTATGCAGCACCCCAACTCACCTTTCCCCTTAAGCAAGCATAAGTTGGTTTTCTAAATTTGAGACCCTGTTCTGTTTTGTAATCCAGTTCCTGTGTGGCCAAGTTTACATTCCGTGTATTAGTGATATCTTATGATGTTTCTTTTTCTGTGTGACTTATTTCAGTTAGAATCATCATACCTGAATCCACTCATTATGCTGCTACGGGCCTGATGACATAGATTTCATTGCTGAGTGATATTGCATTGTACGTAAGTACCACAACTTCTTTATCCATTTTTCACTTTCTGCGATATTGAACTTGTACCGTAAACGAGGTTCTTGTAAACAGAGCCGTCCCAAACTTTGGGGTGGCTGTGTCTTTCTGATTTTAATTTCCCAAGCTACAGGACCATAAGTGGAAGTGCCCTAGGCTCTGTTGCTTTGTTTTTTAGATGTTTCAGGAAACACCATACACCTCTCCTGAGTGGCTCTTGGCAATTTACATCCCGCCCATCAGCATAACAAGGCTCCCAGTTCTCCATGGCCTGTCCTGCCTTTCTGGATTTTACACTTTTTTCAGATGGCCCTTTTGACCTGGGGGAAGTGAGACTTCATTGTAGTGCAGATTTCCTTTGCAAGCTTGCTTGGTTGGCCAAAAAGGGCGTATGCGTTTTTTCCTGAATAGATTCAGGAAAAAACGCATACGCCCTTTTTGGCCAAGTGCATCATTGTGGACGTTCTGCCTCTTTTCCTATGCTTTAAATGCAATTCCAGTCTACCTCCTGAAATCGGTTTCCTGCAATTCTGCCCCGCTTTCAAGTCCTCTTGGCAGCCTTACTTCAGTATATTTTTGGACGATAGCTGTCATTTATAAGTCTGCAGGTTTGTGAATTACAGTGCCCCTGAGCTCCTTTCTTCAACTCGCTTTCTTGTGAGCTGGCCGCAACACCGCAGGATTGCTTCAGGCCCTAATCTGGTTCCGGGACGGCACGCTGAGCCTTTGGTTAATTCCTCTTCCTGGTGGGAAATGAGAGTTAAATTTGCCCGTCCAGACACCTCCAGCTAGTCTCTCATTGGTTCTCCCTATTCCTGTTCATCTTCCTCAGAAATTGCAAATGGGCCAAACAGGAGGTTAAAGGCACTGACTCTCCAAGTCGGGAGAGTGTTAGTAAAGCGTCTGGAATGTTACACCCGAGTACCAGGGGACGAGAACTGAGACATATTGGAACACGTCTCCCGATCACACGGTTGATCATACTCTGGGTTCCACGTGCATGTTTTAGCTGAAGGAAGAATCCCTTAAACCTGGAGAGTTGAGCCCCGTGGAATGGGTACCATGCAATATGACTTCAAAGGGTCTTCATTTGCTCACCGAACCTCTCCAATCCTATCACTGCTGCGTTTATGCCCCTGTACACATGCTTGATTTTCTTTCAGAGACATAGCAATCCATAGGTTTTAAGATACTTACTAGTCAGGTACATTCTTAGGCGTTTAATATGGGGTGTGGAGTCCATTTCGTTGAGCAAGGAGTAGTTCTTGTCTATTCCATATTTGGCTTAAGGAACTTTATCTGTGCTCATTTCAATCTCTGGTTTTATGCAGCACCCCAACTCACCTTTCCCCTTAAGCAAGCATAAGTTGGTTTTCTAAATTTGAGACCCTGTTCTGTTTTGTAATCCAGTTCCTGTGTAGCCAAGTTTACATTCGGTGTATTAGTGATATCTTATGATGTTTCTTTTTCTGTGTGACTTATTTCAGTTAGAATCATCATACCTGAATCCACTCATTATGCTGCTATGGGCCTGATGACATAGATTTCATTGCTGAGTGATATTGCATTGTACGTAAGTACCACAACTTCTTTATCCATTTTTCACTTTCTGCGATATTGAACTTGTACCGTAAACGAGGTTCTTGTAAACAGAGCCGTCCCAAACTTTGGGGTGGCTGTGTCTTTCTGATTTTAATTTCCCAAGCTACAGGACCATAAGTGGAAGTGCCCTAGGCTCTGTTGCTTTGTTTTTTAGATGTTTCAGGAAACACCATACACCTCTCCCGAGTGGCTGTTGGCAATTTACATCCCGCCCATCAGCATAACAAGGCTCCCAGTTCTCCATGGCCTGTCCTGCCTTTCTGGATTTTACACTTTTTTCAGATGGCCCTTTTGACCGGGGGGAAGTGAGACTTCATTGTAGTGCAGATTTCCTTTGCAAGCTTGCTTGGTTGGCCAAAAAGGGCGTATGCGTTTTTTCCTGAATATATTCAGGAAAAAACGCATACGCCCTTTTTGGCCAAGTGCATCATTGTGGACGTTCTGCCTCTTTTCCTATGCTTTAAATGCAATTCCAGTCTACCTCCTGAAATCGGTTTCCTGCAATTCTGCCCCGCTTTCAAGTCCTCTTGGCAGCCTTACTTCAGTATATTTTTGGACGATAGCTGTCATTTATAACTCTGCAGGTTTGTGAATTACAGTGCCCCTGAGCTCCTTTCTTCAACTCGCTTTCTTGTGAGCTGGCCGCAACACCGCAGGATTGCTTCAGGCCCTAATCTGGTTCCGGCACGGCACGCTGAGCCTTTGGTTAATTCCTCTTCCTGGTGGGAAATGAGAGTTAAATTTGCCCGTCCAGACACCTCCAGCTAGTCTCTCATTGCTTCTCCCTATTCCTGTTCATCTTCCTCAGAAATTGCAAATGGGCCAAACAGGAGGTTAAAGGCACTGACTCTCCAAGTCGGGAGAGTGTTAGTAAAGCGTCTGGAATGTTACACCCGAGTACCAGGGGACGAGAACTGAGACATATTGGAACACGTCTCCCGATCACACGGTTGATCATACTCTGGGTTCCACGTGCATGTTTTAGCTGAAGGAAGAATCCCTTAAACCTGGAGAGTTGAGACCCGTGGAATGGGTACCATGCAATATGACTTCAAAGGGTCTTCATTTGCTCACCGAACCTCTCCAATCCTATCACTGCTGCGTTTATGCCCCTGTACACACGCTTGATTCTCTTTCAGAGACATAGCAATCCATAGGTTTTAAGATACTTACTAGTCAGGTACATTCTTAGGCGTTTAATATGAGGTGTTGAGTCCATTTCGTTGAGCAAGGAGTACTTTTTGTCTATTCTATATTTGGCTTAAGGAACTTTGTCTGTGCTCATTTCAATCTCTGGTTTTATGCAGCACCCCAACTCACCTTTCCCCTTAAGCAAGCATAAGTTGGTGTTCTAAATTTGAGACCCTGTTCTGTTTTGTAACCCAGTTCCTGTGTAGCCAAGTTTACATCCCGTGTATTAGTGATATCTTATGATGTTTCTTTTTCTGTGTGACTTATTTCAGTTAGAATCATCATACCTGAATCCACTCATTATGCTGCTACGGGCCTGATGACATAGATTTCATTGCTGAGTGATATTGCATTGTACGTAAGTACCACAACTTCTTTATCCATTTTTCACTTTCTGCGATATTGAACTTGTACCGTAAACGAGGTTCTTGTAAACAGAGCCGTCCCAAACTTTGGGGTGGCTGTGTCTTTCTGATTTTAATTTCCCAAGCTACAGGACCATAAGTGGAAGTGCCCTAGGCTCTGTTGCTTTGTTTTTTAGATGTTTCAGGAAACACCATACACCTCTCCCGAGTGGCTCTTGGCAATTTACATCCCGCCCATCAGCATAACAAGGCTCCCAGTTCTCCATGGCCTGTCCTGCCTTTCTGGATTTTACACTTTTTTCAGATGGCCCTTTTGACCGGGGGGAAGTGAGACTTCATTGTAGTGCAGATTTCCTTTGCAAGCTTGCTTGGTTGGCCAAAAAGGGCGTATGCGTTTTTTCCTGAATATATTCAGGAAAAAACGCATACGCCCTTTTTGGCCAAGTGCATCATTGTGGACGTTCTGCCTCTTTTCCTATGCTTTAAATGCAATTCCAGTCTACCTCCTGAAATCGGTTTCCTGCAATTCTGCCCCGCTTTCAAGTCCTCTTGGCAGCCTTACTTCAGTATATTTTTGGACGATAGCTGTCATTTATAACTCTGCAGGTTTGTGAATTACAGTGCCCATGAGCTCCTTTCTTCAACTCGCTTTCTTGTGAGCTGGCCGCAACACTGCAGGATTGCTTCAGGCCCTAATCTGGTTCCGGCACGGCACGCTGAGCCTTTGGTTAATTCCTCTTCCTCGTGGGAAATGAGAGTTAAATTTGCCCGTCCAGACACCTCCAGCTAGTCTCTCATTGGTTCTCCCTATTCCTGTTCATCTTCCTCAGAAATTGCAAATGGGCCAAACAGGAGGTTAAAGGCACTGACTCTCCAAGTCGGGAGAGTGTTAGTAAAGCGTCTGGAATGTTGCACCTGAGTACCAGGGGACGAGAACTGAGACATATTGGAACATGTCTCCCGATCACACTGTTGATCATACTCTGGGTTCCACGTGCATGTTTTACCTGAAGACAGAATCCCTTAAACCTGGAGAGTTGAGACCCGTGGAATGGGTACCATGCAATATGACTTCAAAGGGTCTTCATTTGCTCACCGAACCTCTCCAATCCTAACACTGCTGCGTTTATGCCCCTGTACACACGCTTGATTTTCTTTCGGAGACATAGCAATCCATAGGTTTGAAAATTCTTACTAGACAGGTACATTCTTAGGCGTTTAATATGGGGTGTTGAGTCCATTTCGTTGAGCAAGGAGTAGTTCTTGTCTATTCTATATTTGGCTTAAGGAACTTTATCTGTGCTCATTTCAATCTCTGGTTTTATGCAGCACCCCAACTCACCTTTCCCCTTAAGCAAGCATAAGTTGGTTTTCTAAATTTGAGACCCTGTTCTGTTTTGTAATCCAGTTCCTGTGTAGCCAAGTTTACATCCCGTGTATTAGTGATATCTTATGATGTTTCTTTTTCTGTGTGACTTATTTCAGTTAGAATCATCATACCTGAATCCACTCATTATGCTGCTACGGGCCTGATGACATAGATTTCATTGCTGAGTGATATTGCATTGAACGTATGTACCACAACTTCTTTATCCATTTTTCACTTTCTGTGATATTGAACTTGTACCGTAAACGAGGTTCTTGTAAACAGAGCCTTCCCAAATTTTGGGGTGGCTGTGTCTTTTTGATTTTAATTTCCCTAAGCTATAGGACCATAAGTGTAAGTGCCCTAGGCTCTGTTGCTTTGTTTTTTAGATGTTTCAGGAAACACCATACACCTCTCCTGAGTGGCTGTTGGCAATTGACATCACGCCCATCAGCATAACAAGGCTCCCAGTTCTCCATGGCCTGTCCTGCCTTTCTGGATTTTACACTTTTTTCAGATGGCCCTTTTGACCGGGGGGAAGTGAGACTTCATTGTAGTGCAGATTTCCTTTGCAAGCTTGCTTGGTTGGCCAAAAAGGGCGTATGCGTTTTTTCCTGAATATATTCAGGAAAAAACGCATACGCCCTTTTTGGCCAAGTGCATCATTGTGGACGTTCTGCCTCTTTTCCTATGCTTTAAATGCAATTCCAGTCTACCTCCTGAAATCGGTTTCCTGCAATTATGCCCCGCTTTCAAGTCCTCTTGGCAGCCTTACTTCAGTATATTTTTGGACGATAGCTGTCCTTTATAACTCTGCAGGTTTGTGAATTACAGTGCCCATGAGCTCCTTTCTTCAACTCGCTTTCTTGGGAGCTGGCCGCAACACCGCAGGATTGCTTCAGGCCCTAATCTGGTTCCGGCACGGCACGCTGAGCCTTTGGTTAATTCCTCTTCCTGGTGGGAAATGAGAGTTAAATTTGCCCGTCCAGACACCTCCAGCTAGTCTCTCATTGGTTCTCCCTATTCCTGTTCATCTTCCTCAGAAATTGCAAATGGGCCAAACAGGAGGTTAAAGGCACTGACTCTCCAAGTCGGGAGAGTGTTAGTAAAGCGTCTGGAATGTTACACCCGAGTACCAGGGGACGAGAATTGAGACATATTGGAACACGTCTCCCGATCACACGGTTGATCATACTCTGGGTTCCACGTGCATGTTTTAGCTGAAGGAAGAATCCCTTAAACCTGGAGAGTTGAGACCCGTGGAATGGGTACCATGCAATATGACTTCAAAGGGTCTTCATTTGCTCACCGAACCTCTCCAATCCTATCACTGCTGCGTTTATGCCCCTGTACACACGCTTGATTGTCTTTCACAGACATAGCAATCCATAGGTTTTAAGATACTTACTAGTCAGGTACATTCTTAGGCGTTTAATATGAGGTGTTGAGTCCATTTCGTTGAGCAAGGAGTAGTTTTTGTCTATTCTATATTTGGCTTAAGGAACTTTGTCTGTGCTCATTTCAATCTCTGGTTTTATGCAGCACCCCAACTCACCTTTCCCCTTAAGCAAGCATAAGTTGGTTTTCTAAATTTGAGACCCTGTTCTGTTTTGTAATCCAGTTCCTGTGTAGCCCAGTTTACATCCCGTGTATTAGTGATATCTTATGATGTTTCTTTTTCTGTGTGACTTATTTCAGTTAGAATCATCATACCTGAATCCACTCATTATGCTGCTACGGGCCTGATGACATAGATTTCATTGCTGAGTGATATTGCATTGTACGTAAGTACCACAACTTCTTTATCCATTGTTCACTTTCTGCGCTATTGAACTTGTACCGTAAATGAGGTTCTTGTAAACAGAGCCGTCCCAAACTTTGGGGTGGCTGTGTCTTTTTGATTTTAATTTCCCTAAGCTATAGGACCATAAGTGGAAGTGCCCTAGGTTCTGTTGCTTTGTTTTTTAGATGTTTCAGGAAACACCATACACTTCTCCCGAGTGGCTGTTGCCAATTTACATCCCGCCCATCAGCATAACAAGGCTCCCAGTTCTCCATGGCCTTTCCTGCCTTTCTGGATTTTACACTTTTTTCAGATGGCCCTTTTGACCGGGGGGAAGTGAGACTTCATTGTAGTGCAGATTTCCTTTGCAAGCTTGCTTGGTTGGCCAAAAAGGGCGTATGCGTTTTTTCCTGAATATATTCAGGAAAAAACGCATACGCCCTTTTGGCAAGTGCATCATTGTTGACGTTCTGCCTCTTTTCCTATGCTTTAAATGCAATTCCAGTCTACCTCCTGAAATCGGTTTCCTGCAATTCTGCCCCGCTTTCAAGTCCTCTTGGCAGCCTGACTTCAGTATATTTTTGGACGATAGCTGTCATTTATAACTCTGCAGGTTTGTGAATTACAGTGCCCCTGAGCTCCTTTCTTCAACTCGCTTTCTTGGGAGCTGGCCGGAACACCGCAGCATTGCTTCAGGCCCTAATCTGGTTCCGGCACGGCACGCTGAGCCTTTGGTTAATTCCTCTTCCTGGTGGGAAATGAGAGTTAAATTTGCCCGTCCAGACACCTCCAGCTAGTCTCTCTTTGGTTCTCCCTATTCCTGTTCATCTTCCGCAGAAATTGCAAACTGGGCCAAACAGGAGGTTAAAGGCACTGACTCTCCAAGTCGGGAGAGTGTTAGTAAAGCGTCTGGAAAGTTGCACCCGAGTACCAGGGGACGAGAACTGAGACATATTGGAACACGTCTCCCGATCACACGGTTGATCATACTCTGGGTTCCACGTGCATGTTTTACCTGAAGGCAGAGTCCCTTAAACCTGGAGAGTTGAGACCCGTGGAATGGGTACCATGCAATATGACTTCAAAGGGTCTTCATTTGCTCACCGAACCTCTCCAATCCTATCACTGCTGCGTTTATGCCCCTGTACACACGCTTGATTTTCTTTCAGAGACATAGCAATCCATAGGTTTTAAGATACTTACTAGTCAGGTACATTCTTAGGCGTTTAATATGGGGTGTTGAGTCCATTTCGTTGAGCAAGGAGTAGTTCTTGTCTATTCTATATTTGGCTTAAGGAACTTTATCTGTGCTCATTTCAATCTCTGGTTTGATGCAGCACCCCAACTCACCTTTCCCCTTAAGCAAGCATAAGTTGGTTTTCTAAATTTGAGACCCTGTTCTGTTTTGTAATCCAGTTCCTGTGTAGCCAAGTTTACATCCCGTGTATTAGTGATATCTTATGATGTTTCTTTTTCTGTGTGACTTATTTCAGTTAGAATCATCATACCTGAATCCGCTCATTATGCTGCTACGGGCCTGATGACATAGATTTCATTGCTGAGTGATATTGCATTGTACGTAAGTACCACAACTTCTTTATCCATTTTTCACTTTCTGCGATATTGAACTTGTACCGTAAACGAGGTTCTTGTAAACAGAGCCGTCCCAAACTTTGGGGTGGCTGTGTCTTTTTGATTTTAATTTCCCTAAGCTATAGGACCATAAATGGAAGTGCCCTAGGCTCTGTTGCTTTGTTTTTTAGATGTTTCAGGAAACACCATACACCTCTCCCGAGTGGCTGTTGGCAATTTACATCCCGCCCATCAGCATAACAAGGCTCCCAGTTCTCCATGGCCTGTCTTGCCTTTCTGGATTTTACACTTTTTTCAGATGGCCCTTTTGACCGTGGGGAAGTGAGACTTCATTGTAGTGCAGATTTCCTTTGCAAGCTTGCTTGGTTGGCCACAAAGGGCGTATGCGTTTTTTCCTGAATATATTCAGGAAAAAACGCATACGCCCTTTTTGGCCAAGTGCATCATTGTGGACGTTCTGCCTCTTTTCCTATGCTTTAAATGCAATTCCAGTCTACCTCCTGAAATCGGTTTCCTGCAATTCTGCCCCGCTTTCAAGTCCTCTTGGCAGCCTTACTTCAGTATATTTTTGGACGATAGCTGTCATTTATAACTCTGCAGGTTTGTGAATTACAGTGCCCCTGAGCTCCTTTCTTCAACTCGCTTTCTTGTGAGCTGGCCGCAACACCGCAGGATTGCTTCAGGCCCTAATCTGGTTCCAGCACGGCACGTTGAGCCTTTGGTTAATTCCTCTTCCTGGTGGGAAATGAGAGTTAAATTTGCCCGTCCAGGC